>NW_017306356.1:2287178-2303999 GCF_000935625.1 Nanorana parkeri | reverse complement strand
AGTGATAAACACACCTTCATAAGGTTGTTCTGGACACTGTTCTGCCATACCTGCCTGATAGTTACCCTATCAGACAGGGTGCTCGCAGTGACTGCGGATGGCGCCACAAATATCAGCAATTGTGTAGAGATGTCACCAGCACACCAAAATCCTTCTTAGGATAAGCAAATGTTCATTTATTGAAGTTCCTTGTCATATAAACATCTGTTGTTTATATGGCAAGGAACTTCAATAAATGAACATTTGCTTATCCTAAGAAGGATTTTGGTGTGCTGGTGACATCTCTACACAATCTCTAATCGGGCGGCTGCTCACTCCCAATTAGAGCCTCGGGAGGCCCCAGCGGGCGGCCCTCTAACATGCCTGATTCGAGGGCTGTGCCTGCCTGATCTGTGACACAAGAATGTTTATACAGGTGGGACTTGTGGGAGGGGCTTGTATATGGGCGGAGCACAAGGGGGCCCCATAACCATGTATTGCTCGGGGGCCCCATGTGTTGTCAGTCCGCCCCTGGTAGTTTATCTAAATTTAAAACACAAAATATATTTCTAAATGTTATTTTTGCTCTGAACATAATAAAACCAATATACACAAAAGCAATGTATTCTATTTTTAAAGTGCCTACACATGGCCAGATAATATATTATGATGTGGGTGATGGTGCTGCAGAGGTTCTGGGAGACCAGTGGTTGCTCTGAACGTTACTGGGTGGGTTAAAAGTTTATAGAATTTTATTTTCATCTCTGTCTATATCTAAAGCCTATTTAATGTATTGCTTTGTCCCCTTGGGTAGATTTCTCTTTCTGTAAAAGAAAGTGAGAATAAATCCCTTCTTAGACAGTTCTCACCAGCACAGAAACCTATTGGAATATTTCACCACTATTCCAATTCTGGTAACAACTAACAATGGTCACCTTGACAAATAAAGAGGCTAAATCTCCCAAGCAGAGACACAGACAGCAATACAAATATGACAGTGGTTTTACACTCCCCTATTCCTCTCCTACTAATAGCTGCCTTAAAAAACTACATAAATGCCCCTTTTAATTACCTATCTCCATGGTATTATGACATGCTGAGTCCCTATTCTTCTATCTTCTTTTCTGCAGAGAAGGAGAGGTCCTTCTTTGGGTGTCCATGTTGCTGCCTAAGTGACGTGCACAGTTTATGTTGGAAATCCAGTAACAGGGTCCATATATATACTGTATATATATATATATATATAAATACACAGTATATGTATACCTAAACTGGCAATCCAGTCGTAAAGTGTGGCTAGTAAAAAGAGTGTTTTGCTAGTGCTAAAGTACAGGTGCAAAACTTTTGGTGCAATACTTGATGTTAATAGGTAACACAGTAGTAACAAAATATTCAACAGGCATTCAGATTTGTGAGAAGGCCAGTCAATGCTACTGTTTAGCATCCCAATCAAGTGCGACACGTATAGAGTAATGCTCACTTGTTTAGACCCAGTGCTGTATTTACCATAATGTAATCATGGACCAATGCCGAGGAAACCAGTGTTAGAGCAGGCGGCACCGATTCTCGAAAGGTAAAAAGTTTGACAACTCTTTTGTTTTCTTCATTTGGTCTGTGGATATTTGTGGCTCAATTCATCCTGAGAACTGTAGGTAGAAGGGGTGCAGGAGACAAATTCAATTCCAGTTGGATAGAACCATATTCTACATAGTTGTTGGAATCTATATAGTGTTTGGAATCTAACGGAACTTGTACAATTAGGTTGTACTTTGTGTTGCCAGCTATAGTTTTTACTAAAATAATTACTACACAAGTGGCAGAACTTGTACAAATAGGTGTCATCATTTGGTTGTGACTAGGGCAGCGTGATTAATTTAAAATTAATTTTAGATGTTCTTAATGCGATGAATGATTTGGGAACCTGAGAGAAGACATTCACACTTTAGATGAAACCTCTTTTTTCTCATATCATACAGTATAAGTAGAGCAGAAGTCCTCCCTCTCCGAGCTACTACACACTACTGAATTAAGGCTCTTGCGTTCCATTTTGTGACAAAGCAGAAAGTTGGGCCATCTGACTGTTTTCAACTGGATTAGCAGATGATCTCGTCTGTGGGGGCATGCTCACCCACTTATCTGAGCCAGACCTTCATTTTAATAGCATTTCTGGCTTTTGAAGGTGGTGAAGGGCAGTTGGATTGTGTCTGCTCAGTCGACTGCTTAGCTTTGTTTGTGGTTACATGTAAGGTCTGATTTGAGGTTTGTTGAGATGTGTTATAGAGGAGAGGTCTGATTTTGGCTATGAAAGGCACTATGCCTTAACAGTGGCTGCTCTCACCTTGGGGTCCTAGAGCCAGTTCCTATTAGGGATACTGTCTGCATGTAGTTTATGTGTTATACCTGCGCTTGTGTTTCATTTTACTGGATGGATTCTATCTTTACAAGATAGTTTCCATGGATACTTTGCTACTGGGCTAGTGAATCTCAATCAATTGTGCTCCATATTGTCTGAAAGAGAAAATATATGTTGCAGAATATGTTGGTGCTTTAAAAATTAATACAAAAAAGTAGCCGGGGGGTGTCCAGAATTTCCTTCGTGCCGCACTTTATTTGCACGAACAGGATTATGCAAACGTATGCAATTATACACAAGTGTGCCCTGCTGTAATCCCTTGGCTCCCTGATAATTCTGCCACATGCCACTGCTTATGCTGCATGTCCACTAAACTATGCCTGTGAAGTAGTCATATAGAACCATAGGCCATCTTTTAAGTTGTCTTGTAAATCCAGAGCACAGTCCATAATGTGTGTGTGTGTGTGTGTGTGAGTATAGAACCCCCTCCTATGATGAGCTGCAGTAATTATTGCTGACAAGTTCAGAACATATGAATAATTCTGGGAAGAATTATTCTGTTTTAAGAGATATGTTATTAATAAGAACCAAAAAAGGAAACCTGAACTATTTGCTGTTTCTGGCATCAAGAAATGGAAGGACAGGCGAGCCTGATTTAATCCTTATTGGCTTGCTCATCAAAATGATGTTGCCGGGAGACATTTTTATTACAGTAAATCACCGGGTCACATTTATTCATTGCATTCCCAGCTGTAAACATGCTTCTAAAAAGAAAAAGGTATTCTTCTTATTGAAGAGGAGAAATGTGAAACAGACTTTCCTCTTGCAGTTCAGGACTTTCAATTAAGACTTTAGAAGGAAGCTGTGCATCCTTCACATGTGAGGAGAAAAAAAAGCATCTGAAGATATCTGCAATGTAGATGAGAGTAAGACAGGTTCTGATTATCTTCTTAGCTGTCTCGCTTCTTAGCTGGCTATGCACATTGGGTAACCTTATTTGAAAAGGCCAGATACAGCCAAACACATAGAGCAAATTGCAGGGCCAGATGTCTGTCACTGGAGCGGGTAGGCACACAAAATTTAGTGCTGAAATAACACCCCTCTGCTAGCATCACCTCTTTTACACAGAACATTTAATTATTTAACTAGTTGTAGTTAAGGGGAAAGTGTGGTGTTTTTTGAGGTATTATTTTTTTAACCTAAAAATAATTTATATTGCAACTTGCATGTTTTTGTTTTTACAAACTTGTATATTTATTAAAGGAGAACTATGAGGTGAGTGCTTTTCACTCACCTCATAGTTCTAGCCGACCTGTGACAATGAGACTGTCACAGGTCGGCTAAGTAGATTGGGAGGTGAGCGAACACATACCGGCGTTCGCTCACCTCTTGATCCTGTCACGGCTCTCTGCCGTGACAGGGGAGGGGCTGGATTCCCCCCTCCCCGCTCCGATCCGCCAGCGCTGACTGGCGGAACGGACGGGGGAGGGGGCGGGTACAGCTGGCTCTGCCTCTAGATAGGCAGAGCCAGCTGTCACTCACGCAGCTGGGCGGATCCAGACATAATTGTCGGGATCCGCTTCAGCTGCGGCGTCTCAGTATACCGCGAGCAGCAGCTCGCGGTATACTGAGCCTAGGGTGATGGGAGGACGCTAGTTTGTGTCCTCCCGTTACCCTAAGGAGAACTATGGGGAAAAGACTTAACCCCATAGTTCTCCTTTAATACAATAAATGTAGAAATATAGAGATTATCCTCTAGAGCAGCAGTTCTCAACCTGTGGGTCGGGACCCCTTCGGGGGTCGAATGACAATTTGCCAGGGGTCGCCGGTAGTCTCCCGCTATTGGATAGCGGCTCCCGGCCGCCCGGGAGAGAAACACTTTCTCCCGGAAAGGTTTAATCTGCTCGATCGAGCAGAGTAAACCTTTCACTGTGATCGTTTTAAAAAAAAATAAAAATGTATTTCTGACATCTGAGCCCCAGCCGCTGTAAATCAGAAAAAAATAAATAAATCAGCATTGGAATGCATAGCTAGATTCCTATTGGCTATTTCACTTTGCAATAGCAAACTGGCTATTGCACCCGCCCACTGCTGCTGTCAATCAGCAGAGGGGGACCTGCAGTTCTCCATCAGGTCCCCATCTAGTGATGATCATCATTATTATTAATAATAAAAGCTGACACCCTCGGCTTGCGTTATATGGTTTGCCATTTTAGCTGTTACAGTGGTTCTCAACCTGTGGGGTCGCTGTGTGATTTCTGCTGTGCTAGGTGAGAGTCCTCCTCAGCCCTCTCCTAGCGCAGCAGTGTCAGTTCTCCCGCCACGCCGCCAGATGTCCCTGCAGCAGCCGCGTCAACCCTAAATTTTACCGTTGGGGGTCACCACAACTTGACAAATGTTACCAAGGGGTCCCGGCCCTAGAAAGGTTGAGAACCACTGCTCTAGAGCCAGGTTAGACTTCTGCAATTACTCTGCCTAACTGCTTGAAAGAGAACGCTTGGGTAAAAGTTTTTCCCCATAGTTCTCTTAAGGGTCACGGGAGGACATATGCTAACCTCCTCCAGTGACCCTAAAGAGAATATATTGCCCGCGATATCCTGAGAGTGCCGCAGCTGGGACGGATCCCGACAATACTGTCGAGATTCACTCAGCTGCATTAAGTGACAGCTGACTCTGCCTATCTAAAGGCAGAGCCAGCTGTGCCCGCCCCCTCCCCGTTCGTTCCTTCACTTAGCGCTGGAGGATCGGAGAGGGGAGGGGGGAATTCCTGTGGGGAGCGGTGACTGTCAGTCACCGCTCACTGCAGGGAGACGATCGGGAAGGGATATGTTACCAAGGGGTCCCGGCCCTAGAAAGGTTGAGAACCACTGCTCTAGAGCCAGGTTAGACTTCTGCAATTACTCTGCCTAACTGCTTGAAAGAGAACGCTTGGGTAAAAGTTTTTCCCCATAGTTCTCTTAAGGGTCACGGGAGGACATATGCTAACCTCCTCCAGTGACCCTAAAGAGAATATATTGCCCGCGATATCCTGAGAGTGCCGCAGCTGGGACGGATCCCGACAATACTGTCGAGATTCACTCAGCTGCATTAAGTGACAGCTGACTCTGCCTATCTAAAGGCAGAGCCAGCTGTGCCCGCCCCCTCCCCGTTCGTTCCTTCACTTAGCGCTGGAGGATCGGAGAGGGGAGGGGGGAATTCCTGTGGGGAGCGGTGACTGTCAGTCACCGCTCACTGCAGGGAGACGATCGGGAAGTGAGTGGATCAGCGGCATGTTTCTGCTCACTTCCTGATTGATAGAGCCGACCTGTGACAGCTTCTTTGTCACAGGTCGGCTCTAACTATGAGGATGAGTGGAAATCACCCACCTCATAGTTCTCCTTTAACACCTGTTGAGATAAAAAATCAGTACCATAGGCAAAGAATTGTTTTCACTTATTACCACAGTGTATAGGAACAGTAAAGCACTTTGGGTAGCACTACAAAGCAGGAGGCACAGTATCTAGGGTTGCCACCTTTTCTTCAAGTGAAACCCGAACACTCTAGCGCCACTAAAAATATTTTGGGGAGAATAGGAGAGAGTGAGGAGAGGCAGCTAGGGGAGGGAGTAATGAGACCATCTATAGAGAACTGCAAATCCCAGCAATACAAAATAATGTGAAGCTTCATACTCTGTGCTGTTCTGAGTTGGCGCCCTGATGTCTTCAGGTGGCCTGGTGATTTGTGCCGGCTGTGCGACTCTCAGGTGTCAGGGAGCCGGTGTTGTGTTGAATTACGTTCCCCTGCCACTTGGCTATTTCTGTAACCTACCTCTTCATGCCTCTTCTCTTCAGCTGCATGGGGATCTACATAGCCCGGCCGCTCTTCCAGCTCTGGTGATCTATCACTTAGGGGAAATGATGAGGCAGAGGAGCCCGTAAGTGAATCGGGCAGGGAGAAACGTTTTTTCTTGTTTACCCTTGCAGCGGCAGAGCTGACAAGGGAGAGCAGCAGTGGCGGCTGCTTTCTAAGGAGGTTAAGAAGAAGGGAGGAAGAGGAAGTTCCGGCGGTGCGGCTGCTAAGATCGGGCTTGACAAGGAACTCAGCAGCCGCACCTGTCAGAAAATTTAAAGTGCCGGTGTCGGCACGGCCACGGAGTGCGATGTGTCCGGGTGCCCACTGGCGGGGCAACCGTACACAACACACCAAAACCGGACTGTCCGGGTGAAAACCGGACGGGTGGCAACCCTAACAGTATCTGGCACCAAGCCGTAAGTTGCAAGGTGGGGCCTCCATGGATCAGACTTGTTTTTCCAGCACATCCCACAGATGCTCGATTAGATTGAGAGCTGGAGAATTTGGAGGCCAAGTCGAACTCGTTGCTGTGTTCCTCAAACAATTCTTGAACCATTTTTGCAGTGTGGCAGGATGCATTATCCTGCTGAAGGAGGCCACTGCCATCAGGGAATGCCGTTTCCATGAAGGGGTATACTTGGTCAGCAACAATCTTTAGGTCTGTAACAATGTGTTACTTGTCAAAGTAATATCCACAGGCATAGCAGGACCCAAGGTCTCCCAGCAGAACATTGCCAAAAGCATCATACTTCTTCTGTCGGCTTGCCTTCTTCCCATAGTGAATCCTGGTGCCATCGCTTCCCTAGGTAAGTGACCCACATCCACATGATGTAAAAGAAAACGTGATTCATCAAACCAGGACCCCTTCTTCCATTGCCCTATGGTCCAGTTCTGATGCTCACGTGCCCATTGTAGGAACTTTTGGTGGTGGACGGGTCAGCATAGGCACCCTGACCAGTCTGTGGCCTTGCAGCCCCACATGCAATAAACTGTGATGCACTGTGTGTTCAGACACTTTTCTATCGGAACCAGCATTAACCTTTTCAGCAATTTGAGCCACAGAAGCTCTTCTATTGGATTGGACTACACGGGCCAGCCTTCGCTCCCCATGTGCATCAATGAGACTTGTTACCAGTTCACTGATTTTCCTTCCTTGGACCACTTTTGGTAAATCCTGATCACTGCAGACTGGGCCTGAAGGAGGTGAACTGCAGGTCAGGTGCACCTGTTAATGAATTCTAAATGATCTTTTAGTGTCTCATGGGACTGCCCTCGACACAAGCCCTAAAGAACAGGGCCTACCCTCCTCCTAGCATCCAGTCAGTTTCTCCCTTTGCTTTTGGTATTGTCAGGGGATCCCAGCGCAGGTGACCCCACACCTGCACAGGTACCCTTACAGGCAGACCAAACACATGTGACCACACGGACCAGGTAAGTATGGTATATATAAATATTTTAATAAACCTAGCAAGCTAACTAAAACAATCCACAACAGGCATAAACCAAAAATGTAACAACACAGGAAACCGGGTAACACAGGAAACAGGGTACTAAAATAGCATGCAAATATCAGGGTTCAGGCCAGAGGACTCAGACAACAGGGGAAAGCAACGAAATCCTGAGCCAAGGTTTAAATACTCTCCCAGGAGTATTACCTAATGGGCTGATTCCTGGCAGCTGGGAGACACCCACAGGTGAGCACTGGAGCTGCAGGTACCAGCACCACCCAGTGGTGGTCTGGCACCTAGCAGCCCCTGGCTGCCTGGAGAATCCTGCAGGTGAGCCCAGGAACTGCAGGGCTCAGCTCCAGCGCCACCTGGAGGCGCTCTGGATCCTAACAGGTATGGCTGGTTAGAACTTGTTAGTAACACTGATTTCACCAAGGCAAGTGTGCTGCCGGCAACACGTCACTAGCAGCAGAATCACTTGGGATAGGCTTCCACTTGCCCCAGCTAATGAGTGAGCAATTCCATTAAAACAGGTTTGCTAGCGATCCTGTTGCTGGTGAGTTGTTGCCAGCGCCAGGATCACTTATGTAACATGGGCGGACATGGCTTTAAGGGAGAGTAAGAAAAGGCGTGATTTCTAATATAGTTGTTTTCTGCAGTTACACTGTCAAATCACATGTTAATTAGGCCTAAAACGACCTTGGCTGTTAATCCTTTTGAGAATTTGGTTCTCACTGATCTTGCTATACCACGGATCCTACTACTGATATTATTACAAGAGTGCTGAATTTGCATCTCGGAATGCTCTGTGGACAAAGTGACCCAACCAGCCATATAGCCTAGATCTTTGACTGAAGTTCCTGCAACAACATAGCAGCCATCCTGGATAAACAACAAACATATGACAACCATGGCCATAAAGATCTGTGCAAGTCAGTATTCTTATTATCTGCATTTAGATATGATGAGAATGTATCTGTGCATAAGACCCAATTCACTAACAGGGTTATTCACAAAAGGGCAAATAGTTTGCAGAAGGCATGAGAAGAAAAATTCTCCAATTTAGCTCACTTTCTAGTTTAGCTATGTTGTCCTTGATTGTTCACTTCTCCTGCCTTCTCTAAACTCTTCACGCTTTTGTGAATAACCTTGTAAGTTTCAATGCATGTGTTATCACCTATAACAATCATTATGTTTTGCCATGTGACTGTTATTTGTTGTTATTATTGGTTCTCATTGTTATAAATACTGGTTGCTGTGGCAAATATTATTTATAGTGAATTAAGCCTATAATCTAAATGGTCATCTGGTAACTGAAGGCCAGATGCTTTTGAGTCTTTTCAGTGATAAATTAATTCAGCTCATGGAGGTTGGCTGGATAGATTGAGTCATACTCATAAATAGGGAGTATGATAAACTGGAGGTGGGGAATTCCCTGCCCCAGCTTGACATAAGCAGACGGGCAGGCAGGGGGGTACGGCTGATACTCAAGTAAGGAGCCCGGGCCGTCTGAGGGGCCAGAGAACCTTACATGAGTATCGGCCGACGGCCGTATATGACTGGCAGGAGGTGGAGGCGGCCGGGCCCCCGCAGCACCGGAGGATCCGCACCCTCCAGATCCTAACCTGGGGTGCTCTGTGCGAGCCTCCGGTGTCCCCCTGTCTCCACTGCAGTGACTGACTTCACATTAGGTTTTTAAAGATGGCCGCCGCAAGTAGTGTGTGTGTTTTTTATTGTGTGTGATTTTTTTTTAAATTAATGAAGCTATGTGTGTGTGTGTTTTTAATGAGTGTGTGATATGTGTGTGATGTATGTGTTTCATTACCGTATTTTGCGGTCCATAAGACGCACCGGACCATAGGACGCAGGGAGGTCCGGCGCGCCTTATGGAGCACTCGACAGACTGTAGCTTCTGTCACAGCTTCTATGACAGAAGCTGTGACAGAAGCTGCAGTTAGTGACCGCTGAGACAGGTGGCGCTGTGATTACAGCGCCACGGTCTCAGTGATCACACAGAGCAGACGAAGAAAGTCTGTTCTTCGTCTGCTCTATGGTGATCTCGATCGTCGCCGCTGCTCGGTTTTAATACGAGTGATCTCATTAGATCACTCGTATTGAACGAGCAGTGGCTCCTACTGCTGAACTTGATCGCCGCTGCTCGGCTTTAATACGAGTGATCTCCTGAGATCACTCGTTTTAAACGAGCAGTGGCTCCTACTACTTGCCCGGCGCCCGAAACTGCATGTCTCGGGCGTCGGGATTCGCTCCATAAGACACTGCACATTTCCCCCCTCCTTTTGGGGGAAAAAAGTGCGTCTTATAGAGCGAAAAATACGGTACATGTGTGTGTTTTTTTAACCACTTCCCACGAGTTCACGTAAATGTACGTCCTCCGCTTGAAGTGGTTATAGCAAGAATATGGCTGCTCCTGCAGCCATGTTCTTGGTACCATTTTAAGGCCTGTTCACACCACTTGCAGTGTGTTTCGGCTGGAACGCACTGCATCGCATTGCGGCCGGCTCACTTTTTGGCCGGGCAGGAGGGGGCGTGGCGGGCCATTGAAGTGAATGGCGCCGTAGCCACGCCCTCCGGCCGCAATGCGATCCGTTCCGGTGCGATCAAAATGCTGCAAGCACTATTTTAACCGCACCATACCAGACCCCAGGCACAATGTGCCCTGCGATCCTGTGCGGGCGATCGCATTTCGGCTGGAAGGTGTGGTTACGGCGCCATTCACTAGAATGGCCCGCCACGCCCCCTCCTTCCCGGGAAAAAAATGGAGCCGGCCTCAATGCGATGCACTGCGTTCCGGCCAGAATTGGGCCGGAACGCACTGCAAGTGGTGTGAACAGGCCTGTAAACAGTAGATGATTGCTGTTTAAATACAAGCAATCTGGCGTCTATATAGGCGCTGGATCGCTTGTATGGTGCGGTGCCGTGTCCCCCTCTGCAGCCGCCGGTGCCCCCGACAGCTTCTTGGGCTCATCTGTCCCTCACTTGAGGCTTCCCGGGCTCAAACGAGGGACAGATGAGCCCGGGACCGGCATGGAGGGTCTCCCCTGACAGATCAGAGGAGAGATCTGCAACTTCTAGGCGCGGATCTCTCCTCCGATCACTGGATCTGGAAGGGATGTGCATCTCGGCTTCATCAGCTTCTTTGGGGTCCCTAGGTAACATTAGGGTCTGAAAGACCACTGATATCTCCATAAAGAGGATCTGTCACATCATATTTGCTATTACATAGGGGACTTGTTATCCCCCTATGTGATAGCAATAAAGCTGAGTGTAAAAAATACAAAACAAATTGTAAAAATTAAAGTAACATAAAAAAATGCAAAAAACATTGAAGTCCGCGGTGTTACACCCTCTTCCTGTATCTGCCATTTTTCAGTATTCAGCATCGGTATACTGAGCTTAGGATGACGGGAGGACGCTAATTTGTGTCCTCCCGTTACCCTAAGGAGAACAATTACCGAAAATTAAAAAACAAATGTTTCCCCTATATTAAATTATAAAACATTCATTATTACCCATTTTTTTGGTAAATTATAAGAGACGCTGTCACGTCGGGTAAAAAGACACCAAACATGTCAAGCCTTACAATTGCGTGTGCATGCGAAAAAAACTACAATACCCAAAATTGGCCATAGGCGACGCTTTAAAAGCTTTTACCGCTCATCAGTTTAGTGTTATCAGTGATTGATGGCCCTAGAATTATTGCACTCACTCCAACGTTCGCGGCAATATGTCAAATGTGTAGTGCAATTTTAGTTTTTGCGCGCTGGCGCATCTGGCGCATATTTACGTTTATATGTGCGTATACCCCCAAAGAAGCTGATGAAGCACAGATCTGCTCCCCCAGCTTCTTATCTCTGGCTATAGTAGCCAGATGACTGACTGGTGAATGCGGAATGAGGAAAATGCTGATCTCCCTCCCATCTTCCTCCTGACACCCTTCCAAGCCGGTCCTGGGCCACAGATGTGGTAGCGGATCCCGGGATTGAAGGTGAGGGGTCAGGAGGGGGGTGGCGGCACTCTAGGAGGGGAGGGGGGCACGCAGCCACAGCATACAAGCGATTGGTGGCTATGGAACCGCCGATCGGTTGTATGTCAAACAGCCGGTAACAGCTCCTCAGAAAGGACAGGTTTTTTCTGCCTGCGCGCACGCTAGGGGGTGCGCGCGAGCAGAAAAAAAAGCCATCTAATTACGGCAACCCGCCTATGTGAGTTTGCCATATGTCCATTTTTTCACAACGGGCGGACAGCAAGCAGTTAAGGTCCCCCGCCCCCCCACGTCCACGCACATACAACGCAAACACGTGTTGTATGCGCCTACGTGCAAAAACAAAAATTGTGCCACACATGTTATATATTGTCGCGAATGTCGCAGTGAGAGCAATAATTATCGGCTCATCAATCACTGATAGCGCTAAACTGATGAGCCATAAAAGCATTTAAAGCGTCAGCTATGGGAAATTTTGGTTATTGTATTTTTTTGCGGTTTCACAGGCGCACACAATTTTAAGGCTTGACATGTTTGGTATCTATTGTCCCAATGTGACCCCGTCTTTTATATTTTACCAAAAAATTAGCCATTATAGTCTGTTTCTGTGCACCACATTTCATTTTAGTGTATTTTATCCTAAAAATACTTGTTTGATAAACATTTGCGCAAATACCATGCAACATAAAACATTTCAACTAGCATCTGTCTATTCTACAGGGCCTCCGCTTTCAGAAAATATATCATTGTTTGGGGGGGTCTGAAGCTTTTTTCTAGCCAAACATTCAGATTTTATCATGTGTGTGCAAATGTGAGAAATTGCTCCGGACAGCAAGTGGTTAATGCATGTGTCATGAGTGTGTTTTAATGCGTGTATAAATGTTTGAATTTGTGTGTTTCCCTATGTTGCCTGAGGCAGTGATGCTGAACATTTTTTAAACCCGATCGCCCGAACTGCAACTCAATACTAAAGTTATTTTCAGAGTTGGCACTTTGAGATAAATACATTTATTTTTGCGTCGCAGTTTGGGTGCTCGGGTTCAAAAACATTCGCCATCACTATCCTATTCTGACAGCGGCACAGAAAAGTGCCCAGAGGTAGCGGGAAGGGGCTGTAGATACAGGGAGAGCGGACCTACCGCCCCCGTGGTCCCGGGCCCCCGACTGAAAAAATGGTGCCCGCATCTGCCCCTGGTGAGAACTCTTTGGTTTTTAAAGTTTATTGGCACTGGTAAGAAAATGTATCCTGTATAGGGGCAGATTGGGTACATTTAAATATCTTATTGGTTGTTGGGGCGACTGTTTACTTTTCTTATATATTTTTTTTTAGATTTTACAACCTGTTTAATGTTATGTTGTGTTATGTTTTGTGCATATGTGCTGTATACTGGTCAGATTATATGGTTTGCTGTGGTTTGTAATAGACATGCAGGGCAAACAAATTTGGTTCAGACGAAAAACAAATGAAAATGAGAAACATTTTTATTTCTGTCGTCAAAGGAAACTAATTTTAATGTTGTTTTGGATTCAGAGGCAATGAGCGTCCGAATCCGAAACCGCACAAATAAATTGCAGATCGAGTGGCGGCCATATCGGCCGCCAGCGTGTTCTGCGCATACCGCCATTTTGGAGTATATCTTGGTATACACCAAGATGGCAGAACCTGAACATGTGGGCGCTGCCATCTTGTTGTATAGCGGAGTCACATTGTGACCATGTTAGGTAAATATCATCAGCACTAGCATCCTGCCCTTTAAATGCAGCTGCAGGGCAGGAAATACTCATACCGCAGCTGATGATTGGGTGGAAGTGCCCATGGTACTTCCTTGTTTGGGGGGAGAACCCAGTCCGAACCTGAGCTCATCCCCTACTCATAAAAAGCAAAATATTAATGAGTGATCTACAGGATTTTTTCTTGCACATAACAGCTTCTCCTCATTCTGCAAGCTAAGCGAATATGCATTTTGTAAAGTAATTTTTCCACTTAGGTTAGTGAATGCTGTAATGCTAACTTCTATCATCCAATCATATGCAAGCAAAATCGTGCGGGTTTTTTTTTTGCGCATTCTTTGCTGAATGAGTTTTTACTTTGTAAAGTGAACATGTTCTACTACTTTAGTTAATCAGCCATATTAGATATTTTCACACACCTAGTCTGCCAATAAAGGTTAATAAGTACATGGTCTAACCCCTTGGTTCTCAACTGGTGGGTCGTGGTCCCATGTTCAGCGGGTCGCCACATGCCCTCCACTTTTCTAGGTGAGACACTTCTCAGCCTCCCCCTACCGCAGCACCGTCAGTTCTCACGCTGAGCAGCCATTCAAAATATGCTGCCCGGCCTTGCATATCAGCTTGAGGTGGGGTGGGCTGGAATTAAGGCCATAAGGGAGCTCCATCCATATGTGCATTGCTTACAGCTCCCACATGTGCCCTGTAGAAGTGCCTGGACTGGACTGATGTCACATTCTGGCTCATGGCACCTCTACAGGGCACGCAAGGGAGCTGTACAAACAATGCACATATGGATGGAGCTCCATCACAGCACAGCAGCCCACATTGGACCCCAAGCTGAGGATCCACTCCAGTTCTCATAAGGTAGGGAGACTGGGTGGATGTTAAAAAAAAAGCAAAAAAATAATATTTTTTTCGAGTGTGTATGTGTGCGTGAGAATGTCTGAGTGTTGGGTCCCTAGGTGACATTAGGGGTCTTCGAGACCCCTGATGTCTCCATAAAGAGAACCTGACACATCTCTTTGCTATCACATATGGGTGGGGTTCTTAACCCCCTATGTGATGGCGATAAAGTTAAGTGGAAAAAAAAATAGTAAAAAAAAATTAAAGTTTAATTTTTTTTTAAGGTCACACATGAAAAAGAATTAAAAAAAAAAACAAAAAAAAATGTCCAGGCCATTTTTCAGTGTTCAGCGCTGCAGTACTTAGACTGACATTTATTCCGTCATGTAACGCTGTACTGAAATTAATTTTATAAAATTTTTTGGGGACAGATAGAGCTTTCTTTTGGTGGTATTTAATCACCACTGTGGTTTTAATTTTTTACTATATTAAGGAAACATGACCGAAAATGTAAAAAAACAAAACTGTTTCACCTATTTTAAATTATAAAACATTTATTATTACCCAATTTTTTGGTAAAATATAAAAGGCGGGGTCACGTCGGGTAAAAAGACACCAAACGTGTCAAGCCTTAAAATTGCGCGCGAAACTTCGAGAAAACCACAAAACCCAAAATTGGCCATAGGCGATTGCCATAACATTTTTGCTCATCTTTATGGAGACATTAGGGGTCTCTAAGACCCCTAATGTCACCTGGGGACCCCCAAAGAAGCTGATGAAGCAGAGATCGGCTTCATCAGCTTCTTCTCTTTGGCAATAGCAGCCAGAGGACTGACAGGTGAATGCGGAAGTGATGTATTACACATAACTTCCGCATTCACAGTACGGAGGGAGATCAGCAAGGAAGAAGAAGCTGATCTCCCTCCCATCTTCCTCCTGATACCCTCCCGAGCCGGTCCCGGGCCGCAGATGGGGTAGCGGATCCCGGGATTGAAGCTGAGGGTGCAGGTGAGGGGGGGGCGGCGGCACTCGAGGAGGTGGAGGGGTGCGCAGCCAGCACATACAAGCGATCCACAGGCTACAGAGACACAAATCATTTGTATGTCAAACAGCCGTTAACGGCTGTGTACAACGGAAGGGTTTTTTCTGCACGTGCGCGCGCGCCTCCGAGCAGAAAAAAAAAGCGGTCTATTTACGGCAACCCACCCATGTGAGTTTGCCGTCTGTCCGTTTTTTCACAACGGGCGGACGGCAAGCGGTTAAAGTCCCCACCGATACATACCCGCGTGCAAACATGCGTCGGGTGCGTATATAGGCGAAAACAATGATTGCGCCCATTACGCTGCACATGTTACATATCACTGCGAACGTCGCAGTGCGAGCAATAATTTTAGGGCTATCTATCACTGATAACACTAAACTGATGAGCGGTAAAAGCTTTTAAAGCGTCGCCTATGGTCAATTTTGGGTATGGTAGTTTTTTGCGATTTTGCGTGTGAGCGCCATTTTAAAGCTTGACATGTTTGGTGTCTATTTACCTGATGTGACCCCGTCTTTTATATTTTACCAAAAAATTGGGTGATAATAATTGTATTTTAACATAATGTAAAAAAAGATTTCAGTAATTTTTCCTTTATATAGTAAAACATAAAAACCCCAGTGGTGATTAAATACCACCCAACGAAAGCTCTATCTGTCCCCAAAAAATGGTATAAAATTCATTTCAGTACAGCGTTGCATGACGGAATAAATGTCAGTCAAAGTACTGCAGTGCTAAATACTGAAAAATGGCCTGGCCAGGAAGGGGGTGTAAACACCTGGTCTTCAAGTGGTTAATCTGTGTCTAAACAGTATAAGTGTCCATGTATAACATTCCAGTAAGTTAAATCATTGAACTGGGAAAATAAACTTAAAACAAAAAAGTAGAGGGGGAAGTTCCATTACCGAGCATGGACGAGGCTGACTGCTTTCACTTTATTTCATTCTCCTTTACAAACATATAAACAAAGTTCATCATTAGGAAGAAACCAATTGCAGTGCAGTTAATATGAAAACCCACAGGCTAATTGTGGAATGGGGCTGTGTTCATTTTCAGTTCTTATCTTAATTGATCACTTGTTTGTTTTAGTGTCCTCCCCATGTCTTCAGATGTAGGAATTTTTCCTGTCCTTTATGTGTTTATTTTACATTAAGATCTAACTTGCTTGTGGCAGAGGTTAACGATTTTACAACACAAACTGCTACATACCTAGTGTGTGTTATTTTGCTAGTTTCTATTAAAATAGTCCTATGTGTCACTATAGGCTCTGGACAGAGGTCAGATAAAAAAAAAAAACTGAATGGTCAGTCTTTAGCCTGATTCTAGTAAGCAACAGAATACTCATTTTGGCCATAGGGCATACCGGGCACTTTCCCAGTGGGCCCGGGCCGAACCGAGCACAATTAGCCTGATTGTGTTCGGTCTGATTGTGTCCGGCCCAGCCTGCTATGCCCAAAGGCCTGCTATTAGCAGGGCCGGCATTATCAGAAGCTGAAGATGGAAGCTGCCGTTCTCTGAATGCTGGGCTGTGTGAGCAATGTTGATAAACCAGTTTAATTGTGAGTGACCTAACTCCGCAGTACACTGTATCTGC
>NW_017306356.1:2268436-2287049 GCF_000935625.1 Nanorana parkeri | reverse complement strand
AAGCACTCCTCACTATCTCTCATCTGCGCAATCCACACTGTCTCTGATCTGGAATGTGTGAGGGAAAAAGAGCAGGTTGAGTCTAGATGAGTGGCCCCACTCCCCGCCATTGGTCCGCAGTGAGAGGGATCATGGATCAATGCAGCGCATTGTGTCGGTCCTCTTAGTGTGTTTAGAAGCAGAGGTCTGAGAGTAGGGGATCCTGGCAGTGCCCGGCTCTATGCTTAGGATGGTGTGTTCCAGGGGGTGACCAACTACATGGCCGGCCTCAATGTGCCCCCCCCCCCCACCCCCGCAGCACTAAGCTGAAGCCCGAGGACAAGGGGGACACCCTGAGGATTATAGAGAGGCTGGAGCAGCTGGAGAGTGTCCAATGACTATAGTGGGGGCCCAATCTACTTTTCCCTCATGACAATCTACTTGTCCTAATACAGAAAAATCATTTTAACCAAAACCATATTTACTGTGCTAAGTGCTTTTTGATGGTCAGTGTGACGGCGCTGATCAAGGAGTGCTCGCAATTTGCGAGCGAAATTCAAAATCCATAGCACAGGGTTGCAGAGGCGGCTCTAAACTTTGTGAGGCCTAAGGTGAAACTCAAACTTGAGGTCCCCACGTACACCCATAATCAAACAAAAATACAAACTATAATTAAAAATGAACTGTAATGATCAGTAATGGTAGAGCGAGGCAGATGTCCAGAGGAGGGGCCCAGGAGAGAGAATACACAGAAGAGAGCAAGACAGCCAGGAGAGAGAGGGAGAAGAGACAGCCAGGAGAAAGAGAGAGGAGAGACAGCCAAGGGAGAGAGGAAGGAGTGTCGCAATTTGGGCACTTGAGCACCAGGAATAGTAAACTCCAGGTCTTGCAGAGCAGTAAATAGTGACTGAATTAGGATCGTGCATGGATACAGGTCTCTGAAGATGCAGGGACAGTGTGACTGCAGAACAAACGTAGGTGTGCCAAAGTTGCAGGATCTAAGGAGCCTCCTGGTCTTCACCAGAGCCACTGATGGTGTGGATGTTGAGCTGCAGGGCAGCTCCCAAGTTGCGGCTCTCTGACACAATCGTGCAATCACAGTGCCAGCGGATACTCAGGGACCACAGCACACTGGACTAGACACAGGGTGCATACAAGATACAAGGTACAGAAAACAGGCACTAGAGGAAAAACGCAGTGAACATGCAGGGCACAGGGAGCAGGCAACAGAAGGGAACACACAACAGATGTGCCCACAGAGACAAGAGATACACCGGAACAGCAGAGGGGAATGCACAGGAGAACGGAGGGAGGTGCACGATAGTGCGGAGCAAAATAACCACAGGTTTTTCACACAACAGATGTACCCACAGAGACAAGAGATACATAGGAACAACACAAGTGCAAGGGCTCACAGAGGAGCACACTGGGAGTATAAGGGAGATGAGCCATTAATACTGGGAACGCACAGAGGGAGAGTGCTATACAGGGAAGATGCACACAAGGGATGGTGTACATATACAGGCAACGTGGGAGGCCAACACACAGGAGCAACCAGGAAACTGCCACAAACAGGGACACAAGGAACGAGCAAAGGGAAAATAGCCAACTGACAGATCAAGAAGAAAGGGGAAATAGACAACAGCCATCTGAGTGGGTACTAGATCACAGAAGAAAACAGTCACAAAAGAATAGCAAAAGCAGGAATCCAAAAAGGGACACGGGCACAGGAGATAACAGGAAGCGCGAGGGGTCCGACACAAGAAATACAACTTGTTGCTCGAATGAAGAGCAACAAGTGAGACAGTGCTAAATAGGGGAGGAGGTGTGCAGATTGGCTGCAGCCCTGTGGAAAACCATAGGCTGACAGCCAAGCACCTAGACCAACATGAAAATCTGGCATGGATTGAAGGACATTTTGACAGAGAGACAGCCAGGAGTGAGAGAGTGGAGACATCCAGGAGAGAGTGAGAGACAGCCAGGAGAGAGAGAGAATGGAGAGACAGCCTGGGGAGAGAGCAAGCAGAGTCAGTTAGGGGAGTGAAAAGAGACAGCCAGGAGAGATAGCCGAAAGAGAGAGAGGAGAGACAGCCAGTAGAGAGAGGAGAGACAGCCAGGGGAAAGAGGGGAGCTCCAGCCAGGAGAGGGAGGAGAGACAGCCAGGGGAAAGAGGGGAGCTCCAGCCAGGATAAAGAGATAGGACAGACTTCCAGGAGAGAGAGTGAGGAGAAACAGCCAGGGGAGCGGCGAGGAGAGATTCCAGGAGAGAGAGAGAATGGAGAGACAGCCTGGGGAGAGAGCAAGCAGAGTCAGTTAGGGGAGTGAAAAGAGACAGCCAGGAGAGATAGCCGAAAGAGAGAGAGGAGAGACAGCCAGTAGAGAGAGGAGAGACAGCCAGGGGAAAGAGGGGAGCTCCAGCCAGGAGAGGGAGGAGAGACAGCCAGGGGAAAGAGGGGAGCTCCAGCCAGGAGAGGGAGGAGAGACAGCCAGGGGAAAGAGGGGAGCTCCAGCCAGGATAAAGAGATAGGACAGACTTCCAGGAGAGAGAGTGAGGAGAAACAGCCAGGGTAGCGGCGAGGAGAGATAGCCAGGGTAGAGAGCGAGGAGAGACAGCCAGAGTAGAGAACGAGGAGAGACAGCCAGGGGAGAGAGCAAGGAGAAACAGCCAGGGGAAAGAGGGGAGCTCCAGAGAGAGTGAGAAGAGACAGCAAGGAGAGAGAGAGAGGGGAGAGACAGCCTGGAGAGAGAGCCAGGGGAAAAGAGGACCTCCAGTCAGGATAGAGAGAGAGGAGAGACATCCAGGAGAGAGAGTGAGAGACATCCAGGAGAGAGAGAATGAAGAGACAGCCAGAAGAGAGAGCAAGGAGAGAGGAGAGACAGCCAGGAGGATGAGGGAGGAGAGACATCCAGAAGAGAGAAGAGACATCTCCTTGAGGAGAGGACAGCCAGGGGAGAGACAGAGGAGAGACAGCCAGGAGGATGAGGGAGGAGAGACATCCAGGAAAGAGAGGAGGGACATCCAGGAGAGAGAGCGAGGAGAGACAGCCAGGAGAGAGAGAGGGGAGACAGCAAGGGGAAAAAGGGGAGTGCCAGCCAGGAGAGAGTGAGGAGAAACAGCCAGGAGAGAGAGTGAGGAGAGACAGTCAGAGAGAGAGAGGGGAGAGACAGCTAGGAGAGAGAGGAGAGACAGCCAAGAGAGAGAGGAGAGACAGCCAGGAGAGAGAGGAGAGACAGCCAGGGGAAAGGGGGCACTCCAGCCAGGAGAGACAGCCAGGGGAAAGAGGTGAGCTCCAGCCAGGAGAGACAGCCAGGGGAAAGAGGTGAGCTCCAGCCAGGATAAAGAGAGAGGAGAGACCTCCAGGAGAGAGAGTGAGGAGAGAGCGAGGAGAGACAGCCAGGGTAGAGAGTGAGGAGAGACAGCCAAGGGAGACAGCGAGGAGAAACAGCCAGGGAAAAGAGGGGAGCTCCAGAGAGAGTGAGAAGAGACAGCCAGAGAAGAGACAGGGGAGACAGCTAGGAGAAAGAGGGGGGGGGGCAGCCAGGAGAGAGAGAGAGGAGAAACAGCCAGGAGAATATGTGAGCAGAAACAGCCAGGAGAGAGAGAGGAGAGACAAACAGGGGAGAGAGTGAGGAGACACAGCTAGGAGAGAGAGAAGAGAGAGAGGGAAAGCAGCTAGGAGATAGAGAGAGGAGAGACAGCCAGGGGAGAGAGAAGAGACAGCCACTGGAAAGACGGGAGCTCCAGAGACAGCCAGGAGTGACAGCCATGGGAGAGAGTGAGGAGAGACAGCCAGGAGAGAGTGAGGAGAGACAGCCAGGAGAGAGTGAGGAAAGACAGACAGGAGAGAGAGGAGAGACAGCCAGGAGAGAGGAGAGAAAACCGGGGGAGAGGGCAAGGAGAGACAGCTAGTAGAGAGAGAGGGGAGACAGCTAGAAGAGAGAGGAGAGACAACCAGGAGAGAGAGGAGAGACAGCCAGGGGAAAGAGGAGAGCTCCAGCCAGGATAAAGAGAGAGGAGAGGCAGCCAGGAGAGAGAGCAAGGAGAGATAGCCAGGAAAGAGAAGAGAGACAGCTAGGAGAGGGGAGACTGCTAGAGTGAGGAGAGACAGCCAGGAGAGAGAAGGAGGAGAGACAGCTAGGGGAGAGAGTGAGGGGACAGCCAAGAAGGAGAGCATGGAGAGACAGCCAGTAAAGAAAGCATGGAGAGACAGCCAGAGGAGAGAGCAAGGAGAGACAACCAGTAGAGTGAGGAGAGACAGCAAGGAGAAAGAGAGAAGAGACCGTCAGGAGAGTGAGGACAGACAGCCGGGAGAAAGCGAAGAGAGACAGCCAGGAGAGAGCACGAGCAGAGACAGCCAGGAGAGAGAGAACAGAGACAGCAGGAGAGAGAGCGAGCAGAGAGGGAGAGGAATGACAGCTAGGAGAAAGAGGAGAGACAGCCAGGGGAAAGAGGGGAGCTCCAGCCAGAAGAGAGAGGAAAGACAACCAGGAGAGAGAGGTGAAACGGCCAAGAGAAAGCGGAGAGAGCTAGGAGGATGAGTGAGGAGAAACAGCCAGGAGAGAGGAGAAAAGCCAGGAGAGAGAGCCTGGAGGATGAGTGAGCAGAAACAGCCAGGAGAGAGCGAGGAGAGACAGCCATGAGAGAGAGAGGAGCGACAGCTAGGAGAGAGAGAGGAGAGACAGCTAGGAGAGAGAAGAGAGACAGCTAGGAGGGAGAGGAGAGACAGATAGGAGAGTGGGAGAGAGAGTTAGGAGAGACAGCCAAGAGAGAGAGAAAGCCAGGTAAGAGAGAAGAGAGACAGCTAGTAGAGAGAGGAGATACAGCTAGTAGAGAGAGGAGAGACTGCCAGGAGAAAGATTGAGGAGAGACCGCTAGGAGAGAGAGAGAAGAAACAACCAGGAGAGAAAAGGAGACACAGCCAGGGGAGGGAGTGAAGAGAGGCAGCTAGTAGAGAGAGGAGACACAGCCAGGAGAGGGAGTGAAGAGAGACAGCTAGGAGAGAGAGAAGAGACAGCTAGGAGATAGTTAGGAGAGACTGCCAGGAGAGGGAGGAGAGACAGCCATGATAGACATTTATACTTTTTTATAACAATGTATCCATGCAGTGATTGTATACCTCTTTTCAAACCCATGTTTTCTATTTGTTGCAACTGTTTATGATATAAGGGGGAGAGGTTGCATCAGGAAACCGCTGTGATAGCGATTCACAGGTGTGTTTTTGTAGCCATGATAGACAGCCAGGAGAGAGAGGAGAGACAGCCAGGAGAGAGAGGAGAGACAGCAAGAAGGATGACGAGAAGAGACAGCTAGAACCATTGCACAGGAGACCTCAGTCCACAACCGATGCATGGCAGACCTCAGACCAGCAGTGATGCAAGGCAGACTTCAGACCAGAAACATTGCACGGCAGACATCAGACCATACATATTACAATCTCATTGTACAACCTCCTTTAGACCTACTAAAAACTATGTACTGCAAGGGCCTACCTGATTGGATATAAATTGCTTAGATGAGGTAGGTGCTCACATTACATAGTTTTGGTAAATCTAAAGTTGAGTGTACAACGATTGTAACATGTAAGGTGACCCTTAGTGATCTCTTGTCTCTAGCATCACTCACCTGAAGTCATCATTCATAGACTTGGGTGACAAAGAAGAACTTGTAGGGCATCACCCACTTGGAAGGCACAGGCAGCTTCACCAAATACAGGGTCTCCTGTTCATCCAGGTGGTAGATAACCTTGGTCTCCCCCATGGTGAGGGGAGCACACAGGGACAAACTGCTTTCCCCAGGTGTGGGAAGGGGCCCAGCCCTGATGGCGATCATTCACGACAGGCCATGGGAAGAAAAGGGAGACATACCGAGGCCGGGTGACACACTCAATAACAGAGCAGTGGAGGGCAGTGAGCTGGGCAGAGAGTGTGGGGGGATTTGGAGCCCGTTCACACCACCTCCGTGCGTTATTTGCATGGCTCCATGTGATTAATACAAAGTACCACACAACGCACATCCCGTGCAATTACAGTGCGTTGTGTGTCATTCATTTGAATACCACCCCAATCATACCTTCTGCCCGCAGTGGAATCAGCTGCACCACAATGCGGGGTACCACAAATATAGTGTGTGCACTTATTTTTCATTCACACTGCATCGCAACCAGGGCCGTACTGGCCATTGGGCAGTATGGGCACTTGCCCGGTGGGCCAGGCAGAACTCAAGCATCCTGACTGTGTTAGGCCCTGCCTACTATGGCTGATGGCCTGCTCTGTGCGCTGTGATCACTGGAGCTCTCCGAGTGGCCAGGCAGAGCAGACAGAGCGGAGCTGCTCTACCCCCATCGGAGCCAGTGGTGGATCCAGGGGAGGGGGGGCAAAATTGCCCCCCGCCTTGAGATTATGCCGCTCTCTCGGAATGCTCTGTTCTTGGACAGCCCAGATCGCATTCTGTATGAGCAAGGCAGTCCAGGCTGGCCAGATCAGGCAGAGGCTGCCCTCTAAACAGGAATGTTAGAGGGCCGCTCGCTGGGGGCTCTGAGGGCCCTAGTGAGGAGCGATCCGCATTTGCTGACCTTGCAGCCACCAGCAAGATACCGGACCCCAAGTGAGAGCCCCACTGACCACACTAAGCTGCACTGACTGCCTAAGTGCCCGTGCCAACCACCTTGAGAGCCCGCACAGCCCTCCTGAGACCCACGAGACATCAGGCTGCGAACCTAAAGCAACATGGAGTATGTAGCTTTATATTATTCTACATTGTTGTATAGAGTATTGTCGGGATTTGTAGTCCTCTATAGCCAGTGCCATTCTGCATTGCTGTATAATTATAATTATTATTATTATACAGGATTTATATAGCGCCAATAGTTTGCACAGCGCTTTACAATATAAGGAAGACATCACAATTACAATACAATTCAAGACAAGATGGTAAGGAGGGCCCTGCCTGTGAGGGCTTACAATCTAAAAGGGAGGGGCAAGTGATACATGAGGAGGTAGCTGTGCGGGGATGATTGTTTGAGAAATCTGCATCGCAACCAGGGCCGTACTGGCCATTGGGCAGTATGGGCACTTGCCCGGTGGGCCAGGCAGAACTCAAGCATCCTGACTGTGTTAGGCCCTGCCTACTATGGCTGATGGCCTGCTCTGTGCGCTGTGATCACTGGAGCTCTCCGAGTGGCCAGGCAGAGCAGACAGAGCGGAGCTGCTCTACCCCCATCGGAGCCAGTGGTGGATCCAGGGGAGGGGGGGCAAAATTGCCCCCCGCCTTGAGATTATGCCGCTCTCTCGGAATGCTCTGTTCTTGGACAGCCCAGATCGCATTCTGTATGAGCAAGGCAGTCCAGGCTGGCCAGATCAGGCAGAGGCTGCCCTCTAAACAGGAATGTTAGAGGGCCGCTCGCTGGGGGCTCTGAGGGCCCTAGTGAGGAGCGATCCGCATTTGCTGACCTTGCAGCCACCAGCAAGATACCGGACCCCAAGTGAGAGCCCCACTGACCACACTAAGCTGCACTGACTGCCTAAGTGCCCGTGCCAACCACCTTGAGAGCCCGCACAGCCCTCCTGAGACCCACGAGACATCAGGCTGCGAACCTAAAGCAACATGGAGTATGTAGCTTTATATTATTCTACATTGTTGTATAGAGTATTGTCGGGATTTGTAGTCCTCTATAGCCAGTGCCATTCTGCATTGCTGTATAATTATAATTATTATTATTATACAGGATTTATATAGCGCCAATAGTTTGCACAGCGCTTTACAATATAAGGAAGACATCACAATTACAATACAATTCAAGACAAGATGGTAAGGAGGGCCCTGCCTGTGAGGGCTTACAATCTAAAAGGGAGGGGCAAGTGATACATGAGGAGGTAGCTGTGCGGGGATGATTGTTTGAGAAAGTGATTGTTCAGTGGTTAAGTTGAGGTGGGATAGGCTTCCCTGTATAATGTTTTGCTGGGGTTTGTAGTCCTCTTTAGTTGGCGGTGGTTTTCAGCATTGAAGGTTTGATATAAAATGTAAATTGCTGAGATTTATAGTCTTGTATAGCTGATGGTATTCTGCATTCCTGTATAATGATTTTACAGCAATACAGAATACCACAAGCTATACTGGACTACAAATCCCAGCAATGCATTAAATTATACAGTAGGGATGCACCAATACTAGTATCGATGCCAAAATTGGGTATTCTCACGAGTACTTGTACCGATGAAAATGCCCCGACACTAAGTGCCGATTCAAGCACTTTAGATTTTTAACCTGAAGGGGCTGTCTGAGGTCCTGCGCTTACTGGGGACCATGGCAGCCTTCCTGTGAACCAGGTGGCGCTATTCGCACCCCCGTGAGACCCCCCACAGCCCTCCTGAGACCCTGCATGGGCTGTCTGAGGTCCTGCGCTTGCTGGGGACCTCGGCAGTCTTCCTGTGAACCATGTGGTGCCTGTTTACAGCATCGGCTTTACAACTGAAGTGTTGGTCCTGCTCTGGCTGCTGCTGCTCCAGCTCAGGCTGCAGGCTCTGGCCGAGGGTGCTAGGAGGTTCCTTGTATGGCTGATCATCAGTACAGAATCAAGGTTGCTAACGCTTACTCCATTTTTCACTCCCACTCTTGGAAACCCATTGCCTTTCAATAGGTTTGCTAGGCTAGACATCAACTGATCAGTCCACCTATGGAATTTTGAGGACAGGCTGTGCCAGTCAAAGACAACTAGCCAATTTTGCCAACTCTGGAGGCAACGAATACTCAGTAACACCATTGTAGAAATGGGTAATATTAATATAGATGGGTGGTAATATTATTAAATTTTTTTCAAAGGTTCCTGCTTACTGAATTCTCATTTGTACACCATGGACCCATATTTATCCTATACCTGCTTGTCCCCTATAGAGCCTGTACTGTATATGCCAGTATAGAGACTACACTATATATACAGAGTTCCCTGTAATTAGGCGGCTGCCTTAGGCACCTGGCCCCACCCCTTGATTGTGCTATGTTTGGCCCTGCCCCCAGATTGTGACAGGGTGGGGTCTGCCAGGGGTCATGTGATTGGGCTGCTCAGTCCAAAATGCCCGGGCCTATTTTTTGTCCCAGTCCAGCCCTGATCGCAATGCATGGTATTTGTGGTACTGAGCGTTGAGGTCAGCTGATCACACTGTGGGCAGGAGGTACATTTGGGATGCCACTGTAATTGCACAGAAGCTGCGTTGAGCGGTACTGTGTGAATAACACACAGAGGTGGTGTGAACGGGCCCACAGTGGATGGGTGAGAGAAGGGAGAGGGGCACTAATAAACACTTTACTGTGTGTGGTTGTCAGCCCCTGCCCCACACCAAAGCTTTCAGACTGGTCAGCTACTAACAGGCGTCCCTGACCCTTGGAGGTTGGGATTCCGTATGGCCGCTCACTACCCTGCCTTTATCCATTTGCCTCGTCTTTCTGGCCGGTTAGTGTGTGTGTGTCACTTGGATCCTTTGTCTCTCGGTTCTGTCTTCTCAGAGTCGGGCATGCGCATGACCAGACTTATGACATAATTCCCTACACTCCCGGATATCCTCCCCTGTAAAGCTGCCATGTAATCCCTACTGCAGACTAGGCGAGTTAAGCAGCCGCAAAGCCCCCGTGAGCAACTGCCTAAAGTCGCCTAATTAAAGAGCCGCCCCTGAAGGGTTGTGTTGGACATCAGCATAGGATATGGAAAGCACACCCATACCGGCGGAGGGGAAGAACCATTCGCTAAAACATACGTATAGCAGGGGGAGAGGGGGCTGTCTGCGAGCATCCACCTGAGTGTCCGCATTCTCTGCTACACATAAAGCTTTCAATTTGGAGTGGAAATTACCTATTGCAACAGAGTTTCCAGCCAATAGAGTTTGGTCTCTGAAAGACCTGCCAAAAGCTATCAGTGTGGTGTTGTTGTGGTTTGCCTGTTTACGGCATAGGTGGTATGGTGCCAGCATTGCTGGAGAACTGTGAACGATGTTTCAGGAGCAGTGACCTGTACACCGTGATCGCTGTGCGGAGTTTCTCCTCCACTGGGGATATCACAAGACTTCTCTGTAGCAAGCTTCCTATATTGGTGCAAGGTTTTCATAGTGTGGCAAGGTTTGCATGCTGGTTGTAGCAAGGCTGATGTGTCGGCTGTAGCCCTCTTGTACTTACCAGCAGCTGGCCCCACCCCCTGATTGCGCTTCCATGGTGGGCCCTGCCCCCACACATATTGTGATATGGCGGGTCCTATCAGGGGTTACATGATTGAGCTGCGCAGTCTAAAATTCCCAGGCCTATTTTTTGTCCCAGTCTGGCCCCGATGCGAAAACCCATTTTATATAATAAAACTTAAACTCGTTAAATTGGTCTTTTGCTACTGCCAGTTCCTTTTCCAGTTTACCATTGACTTTGATTGTAGTGCACTATTACAGTTCACAGTCTCTGGTGATCGATTTCTTTTTGGCCCTGGTCTGTTGGCGGGAAAAATGTCTCCTTTGCTTTACTTAAAGGTGAATCCACACAAAAGCGATATTTTATATGTAGGTGGCATCTAGTGGGATGAATCATCCTCAGATTCTTAAATGTGTTGCCAGACTAATAGCGAGATTTTACTGCCATAATTCTTGACTTTGATCCTGTCCACCTGGGAGTTTTTGTGTTTTCCCACCCATCTTGTGCTGCAGCTACTCCTGCTCCATTCTCCATCATATATACAATTTAAAAGCTAGAAAGTGAGATCCCCTCATAATGGCCACAGCAATAGTGACCCAGGAACACAAGCGCATATATCTCACCAATGGTGTCTCTGAGAGACATGATACATTTCAGATAAGGTAGCTTGACTCTCCAGCATCCACCAAAAACAGAAATTTCAGCTTTTAGCGAATTAATCATTTTAATGAGAACTCCGGGCAAATTTTTTTCCAACGTTGCTGGCAAATATCAGGCTGTATGGTCGCATTAAAGCAAAAATCCGGCCACCTGGGTAACCCCACTGCAAGGGTTAGGAATATTTTTGCCTGGAGTTCTGCTTTAGGCCCCGTTCACACTGAGTGATTTATCGCGCGGTAATTCCCGCGATATTGCGGCTATTTACCGCGCGATATCGCTCTCCAATGCTTGGCAATGGGGCAAAGGGTCCTGCTGTCACGGGTCGTGCGTCGCTACAGCAGGACCCTTTTTGGAGCGTATTTTGCCGCGATTCTAGCTTGCCAATGCAAGCATTTGCGCGATGTCGCGCAAAATGCAAATCGCGCGACAAACGCGCGATTTGCGAATCGCGCAGTGTGAATGGAGCCTTAATGTGACCATACACAGCCTAATATTTGATAGCAGTGTGGCAAGGGTTGCTTGCAGTGATCTGACAAGGAATAGATGGAGATGGGAATAAGAAGCACCCAGATTCTGCCCCCCCCCCCGGTGAATGAGTAAGGGGTGGTTGTTACCCCTTCTAATTTACCAAATAAATAGTAACATTGTATATAAACACACAACACCATAAAAAAGGCCTTTATTTGAAATAAAAACAACACAAGTTTTTTGACAAGTTTTTTATTAGAAAACCCCCCAACAAAAGGCCATCCATCGATGTAATCCACGTGTCTTAGTCACGTTGTCCAGTGATGTAGATCCACGTCAGTCGCTATGGATGGTGGCCGCCGACTCACCTAAAGAAAAAATACCCGCCGATCCGTCGTGGCAAAATGACAACTCTGACCTAAATGTCAACAAGGAGGCGGAGCGAGTCGCAATGTCATGGGACTTGTCCCTCCCCTTTGCTGACATTCAGGAGCAAAACTGTCATAATAACAACTCTGTTCCCAAATAGCATTAGAATAGAAAAGAATAGCACCTAAATGGTCTGGTATGAATTGGGAGAGGACTCCACACTATTTTTTCTATTTTAAAGTTTAACAACACAAGTTCATTCTAAATGGCATCCAAAATTTAGTTATCAGAAAATTCAGATATGTTCGGATTCATTAATTTTTTTCATTTGAAAATTCGGATGCATCCCAAAGTCCGAATTTCTGAAAATTCATACAAATTTCAATTTGGAACAAAACGAATCGCACATTTCTACTGGAAAATAAAACTGCCTTTAAACATAATCTTCTTAAACTTGTGGAACAATAGATATCTCTTTATTTTGTTTCTTTTGACACTTTTATTGTACTGTAATGTTTCCTTTCATCTTCTTGCATATATCTTATTGCCTTGCAGCACTAAATATGACATCAAGCAAGAAGAGGCAAAGGGTCTTGAGTGGGAAGGGTAATGTCCTGGCTTCCTGGAATACAGAGTTTCCTTTTTCATTATGAGTCAAGTTTGAACAGCAAAATTGAAGCAGTGTCTTTTTTTAAAAAGAAGAAAAAAAAACCTTTAGAGCAAATACAGCTGCAGCCCTGCTCAGTTGAAGTAATTTGTGAATGATCCACCATTCTGAATCATTCTCGACATGGGGTAACCAGTTGTTGGCCGACATGCCCATGTGCCATCCTTAAAGGACTAATGGTTGGCTAAACGGTGGGAACAATATACTGGACTGAGTTTAAAGGAATCTGAACAAGTGTACTAAAGTTTCTAAGATGGCTTTATTACCATTGACATGTAATTGCTCTGCATACCTCCCTCTGGTGGGGCTAAAATTCACTCTGTATTGGAAGTAGGTTTGGCACCTTTTCTTCAAGCCAAACCTGAACACTGTAGCATCTCAAGGCAATTTTATGGTAAAGTATACACTATGCATATATTTTGTAATTAAATAACATTGGAGGTAATTACAACTTTCCAAAAAGGGACGTCGGCTTCCTAGCCAATCAGGACGCTAGGAGGCAGGTCATGACGTGCCGCCCGGCTTCCTGATTGGCTAGGAAGCAAGCTTCACTTGTTGGTAGGCAGCCTGGCTTTATAGCCATGTCATGACCTGCCTCCTATCTTCCTGATTGGTTAGGAAGCTGGCTTCACTTTTTTTCTAGGCGGTCTGGCCTCCTGACCAATCAGGAAGGCGGGGCGGTACGTCATGAGTCGCATCAAGGCTTCCTGATTGGTTAGGAGCCCAGGCTGCCTACCAACAAGTGAAGCTTGCTTCTTAGCCATTTAAGAAGCAAGGCAGCACGTCATAACCTGCCTTCCGGCTTCCTGATTGGCAAGGAAGCTGGCTTCACTTGTTCCTAGGCAGCCTGGCTTCCTGACCAATCAAGAGGCTGGGAGGCTGTTCATTACGTGCCGCTCGGCTTCCTGATTGGTTAGGAAGCCAGGCTGCTTAGCAACACGTGAAGCCAGCTTCCCAGCCAATTAGGAAGCCAGGAAGCAGTTCATAACCCACTGCTCGGCTCCCTGATTGGAAAGGAAGCCGGCTCCATGCTCCCTTGGCACTGCTGGACAAGTATCGGAGCAATTGGACGAGTATGGGTACTTGCCCAAATACTCGGTATCGGCACCAATACCAATACTAGCATCAGTATTGGTGCATCCTTATTGCAAATCCATTCTATTGATAGTTGTGATTCAAAATGACAAGCGCATTTCTGGGCCTGATGAAGGGGACCTGCGTGGCCCCAAAAGCACATGTCGTTTGAATGGCAACTATCAATAGAATCTGAACATCTGTTTTGGATGATATGTACTATTACACATAGAAGATGCCCCCACAAAAGATGTCATAGGTTGCCTTTTTTTATGAGGGCATGTTTTATGTACAATACTACCCCCCCTTCCTTTTCAATTGATATTTATTTTGATTACAATTTTAAAATACATGTTTATAAGTCCAAGTGAGAAGGAGGACAGTCACAGTCAAACAGTCAGGTGATGATTTCTCCCTCTCTCCCCCTCTCTCTGATGTAACATCCTCTCACTAACAGAGGAGAGAAACAGAGAGAGGGAGGGAGTGAAGACAGCATCGCCCGTCGCTCGCTGCTGACGCCAGGTGAGGTTTTTAGTCGGCAGCTTTGTCTGGTTTCAATCCAGTGGCCGGGTGTGAGGTGGGCTTGCTCCCGGGCACAGGATTCCAAACCCGGACTGTCCGGCTGAATCCCGGATGGGTGGCATCCCTAGATGGAAGACAGGCTCAAAATATAGGAAAGTGTTGCATACATTTGGCTACCAAGCTACCATTAATTGCATGAGGAAAACCCTTGTCTGGTCACAGTGGCACAAAGGTTAGCACTGTTGCTTGCATTTTGTTCCATAAGAAAAATATGTACTCTTTAGGACTGCATTGTGATTTTCTGCGATAATGGTCTTTGTAGCCCACAGTATTTACAGTGTGCTGTGAATGATGTGCATAGATACTGACATTGAACAATCTCTGGAAATTGTATGGAAATGTTTATAGCTAGGAAACACAGGTGATTGATACAAGGCGTTTAATAGTACACTCTTGCCAAGCTAAAAGTAATGTGCTTGTTTAATCTAGACATTCAGCAACATAACTTTCAAATTAGATAAGATGTTCTTGCCGTTACAGTCTGCCAAACCTCCCATACAGGATGCAGGCTTGCTCTTTAGTGCCCGTTCACACCTAGGCGTTTTGTTGCTAAAATCGAAGCACTACACAATGCTCCCCTTCATTTCAATGGCCCCTGGAGTCCACTGGAAAACGTACATGAGCTTATTTCTTGCGTTTTACAGCACGTTTTGCCCCCATAGACTTCAATTAAATTGACACGTTTTTGCATCTATTTGATGAGAGTTTTACACAGCCATGGAGGACCTTCGCCTCTTTGCCAAGCATACTAGAAGACAAAATGGAGGACTCTGCAATTTGGATGCACAGTCCTTTATCAGGCTAGTAAGGTCCCAGCCCTGCCTGTATGAGCAGTTGGACCCACACTACAAAAATCGTGGAAGGAGGAACCACACATGGTTGGAATTTGCTGGGAAGATGTGGCAAGAGTGGGAAACCTTTACTCCAGCCATCAAAGAAAACAAAGGTAAACATGTGCATGTGACACATGGTGCATGTTTTCATGCTTTCCTGCTTTCAAGTTAACTGTTTCAAGTTCGTAGTGACATTGTAGCATCATATTTTTGCTTATTTGTGTGCCTAGCATAGGGCTGGGCAGCTTTAGTCCTGCAGCTGTGGTGTAACTACATATCGCAGAATGCCACTACCTCTGGGTGTCATGTCTGCGGTTTTCAGAAACTTGCAATGCATCATGGGACCTGTAGTTCCACTCCAGCTTGGAGGGCTAAAGTTGCTTACCACCCCTGGGCTACTGTGTAGGAGTCTATGAAGTATTGTGATTAGAAATCTACATACTGTATGTACAGTTTAAAACAGCTCTGGGAAAGTTTATTTTGGGGAGAGGTACTAGGCTCAGCACGCATGTTCCAATCTGAATAGACAATATATGTCCTATCAACTTTGTATCTCTCAGAACTTGTAAATATTTGCACCTATAAACTGTGCAATCAATCAGAATGCAAGCAGTTAGGCCATTGCGCAACATACTTTTTGGTAAAGCTAAAGAGATTGTACAATCTGATTGGAATGTGTGTGGTGAGCTGCAATTACCCATCTGAAAAGCATTGTATCTTAACTCACCTAAAAAAGATAACTAAAGAAAAAAGGAAAACTCTATGGGGGGAATTTATCAAAACTGGAGCAGACAAATTCTGGAGCAGATTTGCACTGCAACCAAATAGCTTATCTGTCTCATTTTCAAATCTTACCTGAGCAAACTGAAGAGAGATGCCGATTGGTTGCCACGGGCAACTGCTCCAAGTTCTGTCTGCTCCAGTTCTGATAAATTCCCTTATGAATCTAAAGTAAAAAAGGACAAAAACACTATAATTTTTTTTTTATTATTTAGTACAAGAATCAACACAGACAACTTTAGATAGGTTTATCATTTTCAGATTCACTGTTATTTATATATACAATCATGATTCGATGGCTTCCAGTTACTGTGAGAGCTCTCCAGCAGCGGACATGAAGTCTGAGGCAAATTGGTCCCTAAGGTTTGCCCCTTCGGTGTTGCAGTGTGTTCCGGCCCAGTGGGCCCTTTGCACGGTATGCATGAGGGAATCCTCAAACAGGAACTGCACTGTCGGACAAAACTGCAGGGCACATGCTTCTTTCACTGCAGAGATTGCATTCTGCATGTTTAGGTTAACAGCTGTGTGCAGAATTCACCATTTATTGGAGAGGATTCCAAAAGCGCACTCCACCACTCGATGTGATCTTGTGAGCCTGCAACTGAACACCCTCTTCTGTAGGTTCAGTCCTTGATTAGAATAGGGCCTCATCAGGTGCTCATCCAGGGCAAAGGCCAGGCAATCAGGTAGATAAAGGGTTAAGTTAGTCTAAGAGAGTGTGTTAGGGAGGTCACTTACCATGATTGGCTGGGTCAAGTTGTCCAGGAGGAGCATCCGTGGTGGTTAGAGCAGGGGGAGGGGTGGTCCAGACAGTTGGGAGCCAGCACACGGTTAGTACACTTCCCGCCCTCCCTCCCGTAGTTTTTTTTTTTCTGCATGTTATTTCTTTTGTTTTGCTTGTCTTTCAGATGCTGGTTCTCGGTGGCGTTGCTCAGGTCTGCGCAAGGCGGGCTACGGTGGGGTGACCCTGTTGGATGTGTCCGTGGTGCGCGGTCCTGCTGTTCTCCGGCGGGTTCAGCAGAGAGAGAGGTCAGAAATAGGTGTAGGAGGTCTCTGCTGTTCCTTCCCATGTTGTCCCTGAGTCAGTGGGTTGCGGCTAGGGGGCATGTGGTTTTAAGGGGGTAAGCAGAGATCTTCTGTGGTTGAGTAAGTGGTGCCTGCGCAGACCTCACGCCAAATAATAGTTTACAGATACATTGTTGTTTATGGTCATAATTAATGTTTGAACTAAAATTATATATTTAAATATATTTTGTAATAAACGGCTGCTACAGCCATTTTGTATCCAATCTGGTGTGGTCTATTATTGTAATGTGGGCATTGGTCATGGATGGGTTAGGGGCTGTAGCCAGCAGTGGGTGGTTGGGCAATGGACAGCTGTGCCTTACCCTGTCAAGGGCAGAGCCGGAGTTGTAGTTCCTGGCAGCAGGGAGTCATCGGGCTGGTCTAGCTCACTTTCACGCAGCATCTGTCCAAAAGTGGAGCTGCTTCCATATGACTCCACGTCAGTGTAGCGGAACCAGTAAGCAACCACCAGTAACACAAACAAAAAATATTTTTTATTATTAAAATATTTGATTTTGCTGCCTATTGACTTAATGATACGGATGTGTTTGACACCTATTGCTCCAACACAATTTTGGAAAGTTGCAGTGTTCCCCAAAATTTGGGCAAAGGGGAAAAGCCTCAAAGATGCATACACTCGTGACTGGAGGCTCATGTGTGAGCATCGAAGTGGCTCGGCCGCAAATACACCAGCAGCATATTTACACGCCTAGGAGATGGCATTTCTCCTTCCAGTGCTGGAAATGCAGAGGTAAGTTAGCCTCGGAGAGCATTTTCAAATCAAATTTGCTTAGGCACATGCACAGTTGTGAATGGCACTGACCTGTAATTTCAGGTGGCAAGAACCAGCATTTTCTTGAGTGCACAATGAATGGTGTGTGCGAAAAACTAAGGACAATGGCAGCAGCTTTTCACATGCATTGCATTTAGGAACACATGAGCTTCACTAGATGCACACAGAGCACGTGTCCCTAATTTACAGAAAAATTACGCATGGAAAAAACACAACCAAACTGTTATGAAAAACCTGGGACGTTAGAAGCCATTTGCATGGGATGATTGGAGTGAGCTACGCGCACACAACTTTTATTGCAGCTCCAAGAATTTAGCGGTTCTTGTTTTTGTACCTTATTTTTTTCTTAATATTGTACATTTTCTCAGTTTAAACATCTGATATGTTTTCTGTTTTCTATTAGGAATAAAATAGGGGTTTCTGAGATTTGCAAATCATTGCATTCTGTTTTTATGTAGATTTTACACAGTGTCCCAACTTTTTTGGAATTGGGGTTGTATCTGCTTTCTCATTTACAGCCAGAGGACGAGGTACCACCTCCCTAAATGCTGAAGGCCAGCCAAAGCACCTCCACCACTGCCTCCCAACCAGCCCCTGAGGAGGCCAGAACCCCAACACCACAACCACCAGTCCTCACCTCAGGAGTTCAGTCGGCAGGCCAAGAAGAGGACTGGGCCATCACAGCGACGCAGTGCGCCTTGCTCAAAAGCATGTGCCACCCACCACTCACATTGTTCTCCCGGGCCCATTTCCTCTTGAGCCTGGAAGTCAGTCTGAAAAAAGGTGCCAGAGGAACGGCAGTTTGAATTAAGTACCACGATCATGAGCCTCATCTCCTCCTTCATTGCCGAGGGTAGATCTCATTCCCACACTACACCCCCTCTCTCCAACCTCCTGTCCAATATGCCAACACACATCCTTGTCCACCACCACGATCATTACTCATGCCCACATCCCTTGCCCAACCCCACTCCCAACCAATCTCCTTCCTCCATCACAATCTCAGCTGGGTCTTCCACCCAGTGAAGAGATGCAGACTCATAATCCTGGCTTTATCCACCCTCAAAATCACCATTTGTGATCTTCCCACCCCAGCTGTCAATTCTGGAACCTTTTTCATTCTGTTTTCCCAAGTGTGGGTGGTCCACACTTTTTTTGAGGGCTCTGGGGGAAAACAGGCC
>NW_017306356.1:2245435-2268422 GCF_000935625.1 Nanorana parkeri | reverse complement strand
TGAAGCTACTGTGCACCATCTGTGTGAGTAAGGAAACACAGATAGAAGCTGGAGCAGCTTCTCTTATTTTTTCTTTGCTTACTGACCAAACTGAAGCGAGAAGCTGATTGGTTCTATTGGCAAATGCTCCAGATTCCATCTGCTCCACTGATGACAAATTGCACCCAAAGTGGTAAGTAGTCTTTCCACGGCTGTAATACTCGCCCGGTAAAAAGGTATCCTGACCCTCTAGATGCCTGTAAAGTATCCTCATCATAACTGTAGGAAAATAAAAAGTGCCTTTTAGAGGGGCAATACAAAACACAATGGGGGTAATTTATAGTAACAGGAGCATACAGAATCTGGAGCAGTTGCCCACAGAAACCAATCTGCTTTTCTCTTTCTCTCATTTTTCAAGCTTGACTATAAAAAAAGCAAGAAACGAGAACCTGATTGGTTGATATGGACAACTGCTCCAGATTCTGTCTGCTCCAGTTTGAGAGAAATTCTCCTCATTGTCTCCTCGAACATGCATCACTTAAGATCGAATCACTGCTGCACGTGAAAGGTCACAAACGCTCAAAATCAGGGGAGCATGAGCATGTGATTTCACCTTTTCAAGGACATGTGGGTGTATTAAAAAAATTTCTTCACAAGCTCACGGAGACTGTTATACATGGCCCAGAACCGGCCTTGTTGTTGTTTGTTCGCAATCACCAGATGGACCCAGAATCTTTGCCTCAATTATCTCCTCTTCTCTACAATCAGCACCGTGGTAAATACAGCTTCTATGAACCGGGCCTTTGATTAATTAATTTTCACGATCCATCACACTACACTCAAAACACTCTCCTTTCTGACAACGACACTCCCAACAAGCAGCAAACAGGAACATGAATTGTCGAGGCTGGGACTACTTTTTACCAAGTACCCAGCTGAAAAAAAAGCTTTTGAAAGAGCCTCAAACATGCATTACCGAACGTCAACTATAAAAAAAAGTGCAGTTGTAGATATATCTCTCTAAATTAACATGCATTGTTGTTGTTCCATACACCTTATATTGTAATTCATAACTTCATTTTTCATAAACGTCTTCACAGAATTTAATTCTTGCAAAGATTTTGCAATTAAACCCTCAGATTGTTTAACATAAACCAATACTGTAATGTGTGCCTTACTGTAATCCATGGTTGTTTCCCTTCTCTTTGCTGCTCTTCCTTTTAAATTTGTATCTCTTCTCATGCTAGGGGAGAACTTCCCTTTGTAGCTGAGTGCCTCTTCCTGTAGTGCTGGCTCAGGTTGTGAACCTTCACACAGACACCATGTATCCATTTCAGAGACAAGGCAGTCTGCTGCAAAACAGAAGTTCTGTCCAGCATGAGAAGAGATACGGAGATTGGTGTATCTCTTTGAGTGAAATGTATCAGACTTCTGATCGTCTGGGCCGATCAAAGACCTTTTAGTGAGATCTGAATCTGACATGCTGTCAGGATCAGTCTCTAAGGTTATTATTAGCTGTTCCTAAGTTTGAAGCAGCCTAATAATAGCCAAAAATTAAAAAAAGTAATTTTTTCAAGCAGTCATCGTGATTTTTTTTTTACAAAGTGTAAAAAAATAAAGTGTAAAACAAAATTAGGAAAATAAAAATGATATATAAATATATATTTTTATACTATAATTATTATAACAAATTTCTTAAAAAAATGTAATAATAATTATCAAAACTTGTGAAAAAAAGTGTTTTCTTCTAGTTTTGTTACTCATTTTTTTATATTTTATTCAAACTAAGTGAGGCGTTAAGTACACATGTTTGATATAATGACATAGCCCTATCTGTCCTCTAAAAAACAATATATAATATGAGTGGGTACATTTAGTAAGAAAGTATATTACTGCTGTGGAAGAATCACACAGCAAAAATGTAAAAAATGTGTCAGTCATTTATGAACAGAAACTGAAAATAAGCTCAGTCATGAAGGGGTTAAATAAAACAATTGTAGGCAAACAAGTGATAAACTATAAATGTCAAACTAAAATAGAGTCTATAAAAATAAAGTGTCAGGTTGTCATGCTGACCCTTTCTTCAAGTAAGTGCATCTAGAAAAGTAAAAATAAAAGACCGAACACAAAACCTAGACTACATGTTAAATGAATAAATTACTATTTGCACGAATATATGAAAAATGTATTCAGGCGCATAATAATTTGTTTGAGAATGCACGGCGGCCATGTTGGCCACCGGCGCGTTCTGCAAATGCGTGCCACTATCTTGGAGGCGGGGAGCATGATGTCACATGATGCCATGCGTGCGCGGCGTCAGGTGACGTCACACACCGATATAGGCGTCGCCATCTTGGTGTATACCTAGATATACACCAATATGGTGGCGCCCAACATGTGCGGTGTTATATGCACCCTGCCTCCAGAACATGCCAATGGCTGAATCCAAAATGGCATAATAATGTGTTTTGCTTGATGAAACGAATGAAAACGTTTTTAGTTTTCGTTCATTTCATCTGAAATTATTTTTTTGTCGTTGCACATGTCTAATAATACGTAGTGTGGGGGTGGGGGGTAATTTTCACTTTTTGAAAATAATTTTTTTAAATTTTTTTTATTATTATTTTTTTTACTGTTGGGGAAAAAGTAAGAAAAGAAAAAGAGATTGAGTCCTCTGCCCATATGGGGGGCTTCAGGAAATATTGGGGGTCATTTCCCTTTTAAAATAGAAAAGAAATTGAGGACACAAGTCCTCAATTTCTTTTTATTGCAGCCTCAGCACTCAATGAATGGGAAGCACTCACTACAGAGGCTTCCCATTCATTCAGAAACTGATGATAGTAAAACATTTACTATCACCAGTTTCTGAATTGGGAGGAGCCTCTGTGGTGAGTGTACTTAGTACTTAGTACTATGTGTCCCCAGTTATTTACAAACATTGGAGTGATCAGACGATCACTCCAGTGTTTGTTCCGCGCACACAGAGGACCGGTAAATGTCACAGATATTTACCCGATCCTTAGCGCTGTCATGTCGGATGGCCAGCGGTGATGAGGAGAGAAGCCTCCCCGAGGACGAGCTGTGTCGGCCGCCAGGCACCCTTGTTGCCATGGCGCCCTGTGCGGCCACACAGCTCGCACACCCCAAAGGCCGGCCCTGGTAACACTTATAGGTCTGGACCTTTCCCCAGCCTGTGACTGAACAGTGAAAGGTGAAGCAGTCATGTTTCTTGTTAGCACAACTGAGTGGCTCCTTGTACTGCTTTACCTTTCCCAGTCTGAACTCTATTGTACAGTGGACTGCAAGGCGTTGATACCAAGTCAAATTCAGGCACTCACCCTGCTCACAGTAAAACAATACATTTAATGATGTATTCATGAATACAGAGCACATTCATTTATGTCTTTTATATATGTGTGTATATTCAGCTTTAACTGTTCCTCTCCTGCTTAGTCATCTGTCCTTTAGTGTCTGTAAACAAGCAGATAATTTGCACAGTAGCAGAGTATACAGATGGTAGGTCACTAAACCTGTAAAGAGACAGCAAACAATAAATAGCATTACTAGACTGGTTAATCTGATCATGTATGCTGCCGATCCCCAAGATGATCGATGACCACTGGATAGATTTAGCACCAACTCATGCTAACTTACAGTGTAGGCATTGTTTTGTTTTCTCATGTGAAAGTCATTAATTTAATGGTAAGTTAAAACATTTAGAAATCCTCTGCAACTGACTCAACAATCCGTTTCAGCTACAGCGCACTACAATGCCTGAGGTTTGAATACAATGTTAAAAATGGTTACACCACAGCTAAAATCAGGTACTGTGTGGCCAGAAAGAAAGTAAATAAACTTTCAAAGGCTTGTTTATCAAAAAAGGGTAATGACCAGTGATAATGCTCTAAGGGCAGTTACCCTATGTTACCAATTATTAATCAGCTCTCACTGATCTGATTACAGTGAGCTAATATTTAATTGGTGGTTACTGTAACTGCTTGTCCCCTTCCTGTGCCTGTACAGTACTCATTTATAGAATGTGGTGATCATGCTTAACCTCTGCCTTAGGACAGTTACTGTTACTAAACACCGATTCCCAGAAACCTTCCTTCGTTTTATAGTGAATTCTTCTTCCGAAAAAGTCGTAATGCGCAAGTGTTTTCTTAGAGCTGACAGGATGAATAATTCAGAAAATCTAAATCATAACTGTTTATTCTGCTTTGTGTGTTTGGAAAAACTTATTTCAAATGTTTTTTTTCACCTCACCATTTATTTTACTTGTTTTTTTCCACCCTAACATCCAACTCACCTTTACTGGCACAGTGAAATATATTATTAGACTGAATAAAAATAATGTTGCAAATAATTCAATTGCATTGTTGCAGTTTTTACACAGCAGAACCTTTATATCATTTAGGAAAGCCTTGAATTTAATCCTTATTCATCCTGTTCCTTAATGAGGAACTTTACCCTTATCTTTGAAATGACACCTTTAGAAATGTTTAGTAATGTCTATCTACAAATAGATACTTTCAGAAAATTGTCGTCTTTTTATTCTTTGCATACCTTTTTTTTCCCCTCCCCATTCTTCACACAGTGGCCATTTTGACTAAGGGCAAGTTAATATATCTCTCTTTACTTTCTGGAACTCTGACACATATGACTAGGACATGTGACCATGCACATCATCTCAGGGAAGGAAAATGCCTTTTCACGAGATCTGGTGATATTACAGATGAGATTTCCCAGGATGTAACGCTGATGTAACCTTCCCAGGATACAACTCTTGGGCACATTACAGCACTAATGTCCAAGATAATGGAAAATAGTTATTGTTAGCAAAAACTTTTATATACCTAATGAATGTAAGATAATTTCTTAGCATGCGGAGCCATAAGAATAGGAAATGGCTAAGATTAGACCTTCAGTCACCTTTTTTGCCCATAGTTTTCTTCAGTGTCACAGTAGGACATATACTAACGTCCTCCAATGACCCAAAACTCAGCATATAGCGGGCTGTTGCCCGCTATATGATAAGAGCGCCGCAGCGGGGACAGATCCTGACAATACTGTCGAGATCCACCCCGCTGGCTGATTGACAGCTGGCTCTGCCTCTCATGAGTCCGTACCTCCAGTCAGAGGGGAGAGAAATCCCTACGGGGAGCGGTAACTGACAGTCACCGCTGTCTGCATGAAGAGGATCGGTAAGTCAGCGATCGGCGGTGTGTGCTCACTGACTTCCTGATCAATAGAGCTGACCTGTGAAAGCGTAAGAATCATTGCCATTCTTTTATGGCTGTGCCCCTCTTGGAATCCATATCTGTTCAGAGAAATTGACAGGAAGAAAGCAGAAATCTCCTCACAGTGAGGCGAAATCCACCTTTGACAGCTGTCTTCAGAACTGGTATCCACGATTGGAAGATTTCCCCTGCATCCCTGTTCCAGTGCCAACCTTAAAATGTAGAATGTCTGCTCACAAGGGTGGATCTCCCCAACAGGGAGACAGACACCAAAAAAAAATCTTTTAATCTAAATCTTTTCTCAGATTTACGCAGATCTGAATATTTCCTGGAATACCAAAAGTAAAAATACATGTTTTATGGACATGCAATCGTGATGACTTTCTGGCCTAGATATACTGAAAATTTTGCAAAGCATTAGTGTCATGATTTGTATAATTAGTATAACGGAGGGCCTTGGGCCTTTCAGAACAACAGCGGTTCCTTCTTCAGGCAAACAGAACTCACATTCTGTTTGCCTGAAGAAGGAACCGCTGTTGTTCCGAAACGTCGCTATGTGATGTGATAGCAATCGAGTCAATAAACCGTTTTTGACTTGAAATTCTATTGGAGTGCGAGTGACTTTAAACATATACTTATCTTGGATTGCAGAGGCATCTGCAGTCACTTTGGCACCCACCCGACTCTAAGGGTATTATTTGGTCAGGAGTGCGATGGGTACACTGGATTTTGGTCTGTACAGAGGAGCTTACACGCTAATGTCCCCCCACAGTAACACTATTAATATTATACATTTATATAGCTCTGACCTATACCGCAGTGCTGTACAGAGAACACTGAGCCATTCACATCGTCTCTGTACAGAGGAGCTTACACTCTAATGCAGAATGGCACCGGCTGTAGGGGGGACTACCAATCCCAGCAATACATGTATATAGCAATGCAGAACAGTATATGAATTAGACTCGGGCCTTAGTAACCGGCTGGACCCAGCCTTAGTAGCCCGCTGGACTTGTGCCTTAGTTGCCCTGCTGGACTCGGGCCTTAGTAGCCCGCTGGACTTGGGCCTTAGTAGCCCGCTTGACTCGGGCCTTAGTAACGCGCTGGACGCAGGGCTTAGCAATGCGCTGGACACAGGACCCACCTGAGACCCCACACATATCTGCAAAGCCCGCCATAGATGCGGCACAGCCCATCTGACACTCTCTATGGTGGGCTCTGCAGGGGTCTCAGGTGGGCTGGTCGGGGCTGCATCTCCCGCCCAGCTGCCTTTACCTGCTCCTGTTGCCTGTACACCTAGCCTCCTCTTCCGCCGGACTGGCTGGAAGTGACTTGATGTCACAATATTGTTTTTCTAGGGATGAGCAAAATCAAGAGATTCAATGTCATCAAAATTCAGAGAAAATCAGAAGATTGTGGTGAAATTTTGCCATTTTGGTGACATGCGTAAGGCCCTATTCACACCAAGGCGTTTCGTTGTGTGTTTCTTTCCAAGCTGAAATGCATGCAAATTACAATCCTATGTAGTTCTATGGGGGCCGTTCACGCAAACGCGCGTAACAATACGCCCGTTGTTTAAAATAGTCCTTGAGCTTCTTTTGTGGCGCTTATCAGCCGTTTTGCTCTATAGACTTCAATGGAAACGCGCGCTTTTGCGCTGTTTCTGCAGATGAGACTGCTTTTCATTGGACGACTGAAAACTAGCTGAAAATGAGCATTAAAACACTCTTACATATGAACAAGAAATGCCTGTCAAAAGCGGACAAATACGCAAAAAAAAACATTTTTTTTAAATGCGGTACAAAAAACGCCCAAACAAAAAGTGTTGAACCGTTGTCGCCCTGGTGTGATTTGGGCCTTAGAGTCAATGTGGAAGGTCATATTAAGTTGGTTTTGGAGGGTGCACTGGTTTTTGGTGGTTACAGAAGCTTCTTTTAACTATTTAACATAGTTGTTAAATTGTTCTACTTTTTTCTATAGAAAGAAAACAACAGACAGTAAATAAACAAGTCAAATAAAACACCCGTGACAGTACACAAATAACAATTATACAAAAAGAAAACAAAAACAAAGAACACTTAGGGCCCATTCACACCAATTGTGGTGCGTTGCAGAGCGGAAGTTCCTGGAACGCACCGCAATCGCTCACAAAACTTCCCTATTCGTTCTGGGGCGGGAGGGGGCTTGGTGGTGCATTGAAGTCAATAGCACAGCAACCTCGCCCGCAGTGTGATTGGACACGTGGCAACACATTGCCTGCATTCCGGTACACTGCAAATGCAAAAAATGCTGCATGCTCTATTTTTTGCAGTGGACCGGAACGCAGGCAATGTTTTGCCATGCGTCTGATCGCACTTCGGGCGGGGTGTGTGGCTGTGGTGCCATTGACTTCAATGCACCGCCATGCCCCCTCCTGCCCCAGAAAAAAAGGGGAAGTTTTGTGAGCGATTGCGGTGCATTCCAGCAGCTGCCGCTCTGGAACGCACCGTAATTGGTGTGAATGGGCCCTTAAAGAAACTAAACTGCCCTAAATACACCCACTTGAGAAAAAAAAATTAAGAATATATAATTTTTTTCATACATATTTTACCTAATTAGCTCAGGGCTTGTTCACACCATGTCCGGACCAGACCAGAATCAGAAAGTTTTTTGTCCGCACCTGAAATTCATCCCAATGTATTCCTATGGTATTTCTGGGCTCTGTTCATGCATGCACTATTTCACCTGGTCTGGAACACACCAAAATGCATTTAAACACGTAAAAAATGCATGCAAACACACTGCACTGCACTTGAAAGTCCACTATAACCTTAGAAAAAAGCTCACCGGAACGCATCAAAAACTCACTGCACCGCGTTTGCAGATCTGATCCAAATCTGATCTGGACATGGTGTAAACAAGCCCTCAATGAAGGAGGTAGAATCTGTAGGAGTTTGTGTTTTATAGAAAGCTGCAGAAGTGCTTGCACTGAATGTTATATTTTGCATCAGTCTATTTTCTCTGCAGTTGTTATTCTGGATTACATTTCTACTGCAGGATCTAAAAGTTGAAAACAATGCCTCATTTACACACAGCGCAAGAGCAAAATTGTATATTGCATATATACGCGTACATGCGCGTATGTACGTGCGTACACGCGTACTATATGCAATCCCAGAATGCATAATTCGTAATGGAAATTTCAATGAAGTGTACGCGTGTACGTGCGTATATGCGCATTAAATATGCAGAAATACGCTGCCCCCCCGGACACATCTCAGATACATTCTGTTTTTACGCTATGCAAATATACGGCTCCATACGCAGCTATGTGTATGGAGCCATTTATTTGCATATGGTACAATAGGCGCGTATATCCGCCGCAGTGTGAATGAGGCCTAAGAGTGCATGACCAGGAAAACAGACAAAGGTCACCAGGGCCATGTGTTGTGTTTTGCCTGCAGATCTCTAGGTTTGGTGTCTGCTCATGCCATTCCACTTACACCAGCTGCAGGTTTGTTGATGTGTCTGTATATGTTTACTAATGGGAGAGCTGATATGAAAGGTTTGTTGTGCAGAGGAAATTAAATTGTGGCATCTACAGCTGTCTTTTATGTAGATGAAAGACTATTGGTGTGACTGAGATTATAGAGGGCTAATGGTAGTCCCTGAGCAGCCATAAAGCCAGCCGAGAAGCTCTCTGGGGGATTTATTGGGAGGAATTCCCTTAAAATTACCCTGATAACAGAGGAGGAAGGAATCCTCAATAATTCAAATTGCCAACATGTCTACAATGTGCAGCAGACTGACCCATTTTGTTTGCGCTCTGCTTCCCTCAGACAAGAAGCAGCAGGCAATTGACTAACATTATGCCTTCGAATACACATTTGTAAATTGGTGCCAGGTTTAACACTTTATTTATTAGTACTTGCAATCATCATTAGCAAATTGAATGCTAATTTTCACTATTTGCATTTCTGTGTTAAGTATTTTGGCAAGCTTTTCATTACTTTTTCATTTAGCAGCTAAAAGCCACAAATGTATCTGTTGGTATAAAAACTCAGTGTGACTGTACATATATCTTTGTATATGGCTGTAGCAGACTGTATATTTACTATACAGGAGACACTCTAAAGGTGGCCATACACTGTACAACCATCGCAAGACCTTAGCCTTGCGATGGTTGTAAAGTGATTAAAAAAACGTACGATCTGCCCATCTTGGCCAGGCAGATCGCACTCTCGATCATCGCAAGCCCGCCCCCCTGAGGGGCGGGCTTTCGATGACCGCAATGCTGAACGGGCAGTGTGCGCGTGCACACACCGGCCCATTCGGCATTTGTCTCCCCAGCACTGTTCAAACCAGCCGAAAATCGTACGATTCTCGGCTGGTTTTCTAACATGCTCCTTAGACAAAAGACGTGCGACCGTACAGTAGAAACGGTCGCACATCTTCGATCACACTGTTCGATTCTTGTACGATCGCAGGATTTTCCCGCGATTCTCGTACGAGAATCGAGCAGTGTATGGGCACCTTTAAAAGGACATAGCTTTCAACTGACACTTATTTGGTGGGACACTTATTTGGTGGGGCAGAGGAAATGAAATTGTGGCATCTACAGCTGTCTTTTATGTAGATAAACATCATTCAAATAAAATAATATAAAATGAGTCCAGTCACTCTTTCAGCGACGTCAAGTGGACAGGATCAATTTAATCAATTACAAACCTCATCTGTCAGGTTTATGATTGCAGTGAGTGCACCTCTCACAGTAAATCACTGTTAGAACAATAATCTGTAGAGTAAAAAAAAAAACACAAAGTGTTGAGAGGATCACACCAAGCCCTTCCAGGCTGCACAATAGGTAGGTGAAATGCCCCTACCGGCTACTATTTTTAGGCTTAATGAAAATTTAAAAAAAAAAAAGGTGGGGAGGGTGTAGGAGACGGTCAGAGGTCCACAACTTTGAGTTGGGCTGAACTCCACTGTTACATTTTGTGTCTAAGGAACAGCCTTAGGGGCATATTTATAAAGCAGTAAATGTGACTTTCACCAAATATTTGCTGTTGTTGAATCAATCAATGGTGCATTGAAAACACATGTACCAGGAAGATTTACCTGCAGTCAATGCCTGTTAAGTGTCAGATCCGCTACTTTACAAACATGCCCCTTAAGGTGCCCATACACCTTACGATTATCGGATGATTTTCGTATTGCGATCGACTTTTCGTCCGATAATCGTATGTGTGCATAGCAGTGCCCGACCGACATTACTGTACAATTGTATGACTTTTGACGGTCAAGCATATTTGAAAACATTGCTAGTTTGTACGATTTTAGTAAGGTTGCTGCCGTTTCCGTCCGTCAAAAGTCATACGATCTACACTGCGCTTAGGAAAATACGGCAAATCAATTACCGCATTTCGTCCAGGTGCTTTTCCTTAATTACGGCTAAATTAATCTTGCGATCATCGGGGCAGGATGGGGCTGTCGTACGAAAATCGTACGACTATTCGATCATCGGGCGAAAAGTTTTGTCCGATAATCGTAAGGTGTATGGGCACCTTTAGTGTCTTTGGTTTGCACCATGTACAGTTTATGCATTTGTACTATGTAATGATGGTTGCATTTAGAAAATTATGTTTTTGCACATTTATTATGCTAATCCCTGTTGTGTTTGTGCATTGTATTTAACTTGATTTAGAAGACGGTAGTGACAGGATTTTCAGCATGTTGATGAGTTTGATTATTGTTACACAATTAACTAAACTAATAAGAACATTCACATGAGCAGCGGAGGCAGGCTATGTGTATTTTGGGTACTCTTTTAATCCAATAACTGTATTAGGTCATATTTTGTGTTATAACACTAAAGTGTTTACATATGTAGTTATATATGTTTGCACGCACACACACAAGCACACTATAAATCACATACAACAAACTCAATTACAGGTCCATCTTTACACTTTTCCCTTCAAGGTGTCTACACCCCCTTTGAACTAGGGATGCAAAAACTGTCACATGACAATAAACAAAAATGTATCAGTACTCGTACTTGTAAGTTCTCGGCAAGTACCAGTACTCGTACTCGCAAAACTGGTATCGGTGCATCCCTTTATTTATATTTATAAAAACAAAATCGTACATTAAAACAGAGATGTACAAATCCCAGGAGCTCCGTGTGCGCCTTACAAATGACAGCTGCCTCCTAACTTTTGAATTTTTCTCTAGTGTAGTCTTGAAGCTCAAAAGTATCGGTACATGTACTCGTACTTGTACCATGTACTGTACTTGGTATCTGTGCAACCCTATTTTGAACCCAGTTGGTTCTAATACTTTGGTAATAGAACCAACCTCTAAAAAAATCTAGTAGATCAGACTGTTGTCACACTCTGCTATCAGTTTGGTGTATGGAGCTAGTGTGTGCGAACTGAAAGTACACAGTACACTGTTCCATAAACAAAGATGCATGGGTCTTGTATAATATGAAATATTGTGTTAATGGCTTCCAGCAGAACAATCCATGATTAAATGGGTGCTGCCGTTAGCACCTGCTATCATAAAGCTACGTGTCTTATGCAGGAATACAGGTAAATACAGATGTGTCTTGCACTCCTTACCGGTTTGTAGTTTTTACTCGCATAGTCCAGGTATAAAAAGTCAATATAAAAAGTCAAATTAGTCCATTTAATGACAAAACAATGTAATTTATAACAGCATAATAGCATTTGAATGGCATTATTTTGTCATTAAATTGACTAATTTCACTTTATTTTGGAGTGCTAGTGACATTCTTGAATTTATGCAGGAATACAGCCTTGATTATAATTATGCTGCCTGCTTTATATTCAAAGCCAAAGTTTAAAGCTCAAATTCAGCTTTATGTGGTGGAATTGCATTACTTTCCTTGCACAGTGTCTGTCTGGGAAATGTAGCTCACAAAGTTCTCCTCCCTCTCCTCTGGCAGCTGTTCCCATGAACACTCCTGCCTTTTACCATGGCAGCAGTTTATTTTCCTGGCTGCATGATGTCTTACAACATCCAGACTGCTAGTCAGTAGCCTGGCTGTCAAAGACACGCCCCCTGTCGGGGGGTAGGAGGGAGCTTGTCATCATTGCACCTGTGTTTCCAGTCGGCTTGCACAGTAAGGCCCACTCCTGTTTCTTTTAGGGCTTATTCACACAATTTTCTGGTCCAGATCTGCAGACGCGGTGCCATGCGTGCAGTGCGTTTTTGACAGTTTTTTTTTTTGGAGTGGGGCTGTCCGTATGTTAGCTGCAGTGCGGTGTGTGAAATGTGACATGCAGTATGTTTTCTGTCCGGACCAGAACAGAGTGCGCTGGTGAGAACTGTAGCCCATAAAACACATAGAGAGACATTGGGATGCATTGTGTGTGAAGGATCGCACGGTTCTTGTCCGGACAGAATCTGGACATCGTGTGAACAAACCCTTATACAGGTTATTCACTGTGAATATGTAATCTAAATTCACAGTACAGTGGGGAACTTCTCATTTTATTTCCAGGACAGTAAATTAACTGAAAGACACAGGCAGCAATATCAACCGTTTCTGATTTAGATGTTTGGGGTACAATACATACTCTAAATGATTGAGTGATTAGTACACAACCCCGTCCTTCTCTATGGGACTACGCGGCTGTACGCCCCCCTACGCTCACCTCACGTGCAGGTCCGTAGGGGTGCGTGTTTCCTCGCTTGGACGCAGGCAGGATCCATCATGTCAGCGTACGAGTACGCTCACCCGCACGGACGTGCAGGGCGGGTGAGCGTAGGGAGGCGTACGGCTGCATAGTCCCATAGAGAAGAACGGGGGGCTGCGTACTAATCACACGCAGCACCTGTCCTTCCTGGGAGCTGCTCAGTACGGCCCTGCACGCAGCACGGAGCTGCACGTGCAGGCCGATTACATTGTGAATGAGGGCTAATCCTCACATTATTAGAGACTTTTTTACATTTTGATTTAAAAAATACACACTGAGATCAGCAATTTGACTCCTCTTCCCAAAAGCTCACATTAGTAACTACAGTTTGCCTAAGTTTTTTTCAGATAGCTCTGCCAGTGTAGCTCAGTATTTTGGCAGCACACTTCTAACCACACTCCAGTTTAGGCCAGTTATTTGACTAGTGTGTCATTTCTCAGCAACTTAAGATATTTGTACCAACCAGAAGTGTGCACGCAGCACAGGTAAAGATAGGGTCCATCAAGAAGTGATAGTTATGGGTTGTCTGAATCAACCACTGGTTTATAGCTATCCGGGATGCCAACATTGAGAAGCTCCTTAGTAGAGTTCCCTGTCCTGCTCCCCACCCATTTTATTCGTCTTCCGGCAACAAGAAAGGTCCATTGTTACTCCCAGTGCATTCTCTGCAATGAGAACTAGATTAAAAGTCAGTCAGAATGAGTGCTACTTGTAATGTGTATTGCAAGAGGCAAGACCCGGGAACCCAAGAGATATATGTAAGAAAAACAAACAGTCCTAATAAAGTGCCTGTAACAAATGCTTCTTTGATTTGCTTTGCTGGAGCAAAATATGAATCACACTTCATTGATCACAGTGTTCTGAACCAGAAGTGGAAGGTAATATGCATATATTTAGAATGGATTGTTATAAACTGGCTTGACAAACGTCTCATAATTCATCAGGTTTAGTTGCTGTTTGGCTTTGGATGCAAAAAGCTCTCTGACCAATTTGGATCACCTACATAGCATTTCCTGTGTCTTCAGTGTTATCCCTAGAAAGTAGAATGTTTTCCAATTCATAGTATTCATAAACTCTATCCCTAAAATGTATCCAATAAATAAGTTTGTTCACTTTTTTCCAAATATCCAATTAAACAAAAGTTACAGATTACAACAATGTGTTATTTTAATTTAAAGTCGGGTCAGCAGCTATTGCCATGATGTGCACAATAAGCAGACTAAAGCTGCCTATACACTGAGTGAATTTCGGCCAGTTCTTAATGAACTAAATGAAATTTGCTCAGTGGGTGACCCCATCTGCCGTTTCCCGCCCGACATCTTTTGATTTAAAATGGAACAGGGCAGAAATTTGTCTGCTGAACAACGCCTGCATCTAATCAGGTGCAGGCTCTGTTCAGGTTTTTTGACAGCTGTGGGAGCCTACTGTCAAAATACAATAGCCACTTTGGGAGATTCCTCCATTCATGGTGTTTAGCGTGGATGGGAGAATTTTAGATTTTTTTTTTTGTTCAGCCCAAAAGCGGATCGAAAAAGATCTACTGGTAACCAGTTCTGGGTTTGACCTCTTCTTAGCCCCCTCTGATCCCCATAACATTTTCTCTTCTTTTCTCTTTATGGCCATTGCATGGCCACTGATAATACTTCTGGTGCGTGCAGAAGTTACATTGTCCCAGTTCGGTTCTATATAGCACCGAAGTTATATTGTCCCAGTTCGGCTCGGACGGAGTGGGCAGAGAGTATACACTTCACTGTGAATATGATGCAGGCAATGTAATGCAAATGTTCCCAAGCACACTCTCCGGCTAGTCAGCACGAAAAAAAGCACATTTACTGTTTGACCACTAAAATGCTGATTTCTCAGTGAAGAGAAGTTTAATCAAAACATGTTTCTGCTCATTTCAGTGCATTGTTACTATTTACAGAAATTAAAATGTTTCATGTGCAAATGTTTGAGCACTTGAATACTTAGGACACCCTCTTTGGCAGAAGCCACATCTCCCAAATGTTTCTTTTATTCTTCTAGCTTAACAGTTTTTTTATTCTTGAACTGAACTCGTCTTCCCGTCTTCCTTGCTTCAAGTTCTATAATATTCTTAAGGTTTCTTATATACACTGCACTATGTTTTATTTCAAGATTTACAATAATATTCAAGTCTGGGGACTGTGAAAGCTATTGCAAGTCCTTAGGCACCGGCGGAACTACCAGGGTCGCAGCGGTCGCTATTGCGACCGGGCCCTGGCATTCCGCCACTGGGGGGGCTCAGTGAGGATGAAGAGGGCCCCCCCCGAGATAGTTCCGCTCCTTCCCTGCCGCACAGCCAGCCGCAGAATGTAAGGGCGGCTGTGCGGCAGGGCAGGAGAGGCTCTCACTCCCGCAGAATGTGCTGCAGGCAGCGCTGGGCAGCACATTCTGCTGTGTAAGGACCCTCTCGCCCCGCCCCCTGGCCGCCGAGACGAGGAAGGGGGCCCTGCAGGAGAGAGAAGGTAAGTCTGGAGTGGGGAAGGGGGGGGAGGGGGGTGCTGGTAATATTCTGCTGACTATTAAAATGCATTGCTGGGACTTGTAGTCCCGCATGGCTGGTGGTATTCTGCATTGCTGTATAATGATTATACAGTAATGCAGAATAGCTCCAACTATGTAGGACTACAAATTCCCAGCAATGCATTATAGTGGCGGGGATGCTGTTGTATTGGTATTCTGCATACCTGACTTTTATTATAATGTATTGCTGGGACTTGTAGTCCCTCATGGCTGGTGCATTATAGTGGGGGGGGGGTGCTGGTTATATTCTGTATAGCTGACTTTTATTATCCTCTCCTCTGCTGGCAGCCATACAGCCTCAAAGAATAATAGATCCTCCCCCACACTTAGCAGTTGGCAAGGTGTTCTTTTCTCTAAAGGGTCTCCTTTTTTAACTCCAAATATACCTTAGGGTATTATAATCTGAGCTCAGTTGTTTTTCATCAGCTCACACCGCTCCAGAAAGCTTTTTACTTATGGAAGTTTTGAGTTTAGACATTGATTTTTCTTTTGAAGCACAGGAAAGGTTTCCTTTTGATGAGAGGGATTGGGTTTGCATGTGTACACACAGATCCCCTTAAATTGACATTAAAGGGAATCAACCCCCCCCCCAATGCTGCTTTAAGCACTTAACTTATTTGATGCCTCTTGACCTTTTCATCATCTTCCTTCCACTCATTTCCGACAGTCCCTCCAACACTGGTGCCGGTTTCTGATCCACCGCAGACTCCTCGGCTCCCACGGAGTGTGTGCATGCTACTGGCTGCCCGGCTGCGTCCATTAAGTTTTATTGTCTGTTTTCTCCCCTCCCCTCTAATATGCATGCGCCCGCACACTTCTTCACAGCCGTTTGGGAGTCGGGAGTTCTTCAGCAGGGAGAGCGGTGCTGGAGCAGGTAAGTAATTAGGTATTTGCCTACTTATAAAACATTTTTAAAATCCTGGGGCATGTATCTTCTGCTTGCTAGCAGTAGATATATGCCAAAAAAAGAAAAGAAACACTAATACTACTTTAACACTTTTGCTGCCACTGCACCTGTTGCGGCGGTGGCAGGATCGGCATGTAAACAAGCTTCTGACTTCTGATTATAACACCCAAGACTTTGTTTCTTCAGTCAGCAAAGCACTTTCACTTAAAGCTACACGATCAACTCTATGCACTGGTAATGGTGACGATCAAACACCCCTGCCTTGTGTCAGGTGCTTACCTGTCCTTCTTTGGTGCCCGGGACCTCCATGGCAGGTGTAAGAATGACTCAAACATGCTCAGAGGTGTCAGAATGTGGCTGGAGAAACAGCAGCTCGAGCATGGTTTCTGCTTAGGGAGATTATAGGGGTGATATTAGGGGTGTAACAGTGCACATGCACATAGAAACAAATGTGTGCATGTAGGGTGCGCATGTTTATGTAAACAACAAATATGTCACACAGATTAAATAGTGTTGCGCACACTTAAGTGAGAGTAATAATTCTACTGCCATACTTTATGGTTAACTCTAAATTAATGAGCTTTAATGGCTTATAAAGCGTCACCTATGGACCATTTTGTCTATTGTAGTTTGTCACCATTTTGCGGTGCACCCACTTTTGAATCCAAAAATGAGCATTTAAATATGGGTGCAAAAGTTTAAAAAATTACTTTGGCAACAAAAGAGTTTAAGGATGCTTGTATCTTTATATCAAAACCAATACAGAAAATTAAGGTACATAAAAAGATAACTGGTTAAAAGCTTTTCTCCTTTTTTTTGTTTTGTAATGGCGTTCCAGTGACACCCCAAAATTCACTTCCCTAGCAGCTGGCTGAAGAAAAGGAATGCTGTTCTCTGTGAGAGCAGCAGTCTTTAGCTGGCCAATCACCTATAGCCATTTTTTGTTCAGTCCTGCAAAGTGAATGAGAAAAACTTTCAAATCCCTGTATCCATGCTAAAAGCATGGATGAGGAAATCCCCATGCTGGTCTACTGTATTCTGACAGTGGTGGATGTGCGTCTGTCAGAATGTTCAAACAGTGACTGCAGCTAACTGGCTGAAGTCGCTGTTCAGCCGATATTTGTCAGACCTGTTCCTTCGACAAAATTCCATTACCTGCTACCTGCTGATTGGAGAGTTATGGATCTGACTGGACGGAGGGTGTATTAGAGCACTAGAGCTAGACCATTGTTGTCTAGAGGGGATTTCCTCTCACCTTCTGTTGTTCCTCCAGGACAGAAAGTTCTGTAAAATCTCCCCAATGACTTGCATACTTTATCCTAGACATCCTTTAATATGCTTCTGAGATCATTCGGAATTCACTGATAGATGCAATTGACCTGCATTTGACCTTCTTACCTGTTGTTCACCTTCTTCTAATCTGCATCAACCTGCTTCAAGCTGCTTCTGTGTTCCCATTTACTTGTATGTGGAGAGTAGCCAGTCTAATATAAACAAAAGCCTGCCAGGTAATTACGCATTTCCTACATGTTGGTCACTGCTGAATTACCCACCTATTTTCACTTATGTGAACATCAAGATGTCACTAAAACTTGCCATCCAATAATGACACCATATGGAGGAGCCGGTGCGGCTGCACTGGGGCCTGAGGCTGTGGTGGTGGGGGGGGGCAGTGAGGTCCGGTCCTGGGCATCTCCCTTGGTGGAATATGGGGCAGTGCACTGCAGGGTCCCTGGGACCCACAATGCTGACGGGCTTCTCAGCAAGGGGGCGGGGTCCTGTGACTCACCGCTCTGTCTCCCGGCCACGTCTCTGGTAACAGCCCCCACAAGCTAGCGTCCCGCAGTCGTCATGCCAACCCGTGACGTGGCCGATTCCACAACGTACAGGTGGGCGCGGCCTATCAACGACCTCAAATGCGGTCTGGGTCCTCGTCACTGTGACGTGTGGGGCTCCCCACATGGGTGAAGAGTTTGGAGAAGGCAGGATAAGTGAACAATCTAGGACAAAATTGCTTAACTGGCAAGTGAGCTAAATTTGAGAATTTTTCAAAATCAGCTACGTTGTCCTAGATTGTTCACTTCTCTTGCCTTCTCCAAACTCTTCACTCATTTGTGGATAACCCTATTAGTGTCTCATTTATGCTTTATCTTCATGCTGTGATCTGTAGTCTCAAGAATCGATGGGAATAGAGTTCTAACAGCACTTGAGGATCCCAGCCAAGGGTTATGCTGTTCTGATGATGTCAACACTTCCATTAATTGAACAGAACACAAGAGACCCATAAAGATAGGATCAAAAAGGCACCAATCAAATAGACAGAAGGAAGAAAGGGCCATTGGGGAAAGCTTAAAAGAAAACAAGCTTTCAAACTGTAGACAGTATGCAGAACCACTTATCATGTTGATCAGCATGAAGATAAATAGCAAAGAAGTACGGGAATACAAAGCTGTTGAATCATCCCTTCAAGGTTGAATCCTTATTTTTAAAGAACACATTCGTTATTGATGTCATGAACCTAGAAAACAGCAATATTTTTGGTATTTAAGGTTATTTTCTGTTACTGTATTGTTCGAATGATATTATATACTGTGAATTTTCCTATGACTCTACACGGTCAGACATGCTTGGTACTTTTTACTACTTCAAAATAGGTTTTTATTTGCTTCCTGTTATAAAATATAAAATGGGATGGTAGTTTTCTGGATTTCAACATAATAGTGGACTACTATATTCTTATACTTATACTAAGAATACAGAGTGAAAACTAATTGCATGCTTTTGTGGCTTAACAGTGCTTGTGGCTATTGTGCATTGCCTACTTTTGAAGGTGATGCAACCATTGCCTGGAATAGTCAGGCAGTGGAAAGGTTCATACACATTTATAATGAATGCATTATGAAGTGTTGCTGAATGAAGCCCAGTATTGTTTAACCCTGTGAACCCAGGGTTTAAAGGGCCCGCTCTCTAGGGGCTTCTTATCAAACCATGCTGGACTGGGAATCCAGAAAGCAAAATGGTGCCGCACTGGTTTCTACAGAATTCAGACCACCAACAAGGAAGAGTACCTGTGATTTCTTATACAGTATATGTATACTTTATAAAAAGGAGGATGCAAGGGTTCCAATGGGGTTGTGGGTGGAAAGGAACCTGGAATTGTGTTTTCATTTAACAAACACATAAAAAGCTTATTTTCTATTCTTATATATAAAAAAAATTATATATATATTAGGGATGCACCGATACCACTTTTTTAAGGCCGAGTACCGATACTTTTTCCAAGTACTCGCCGATACCAATTACCGATACTTTAGCCTTAGTTAGTCTACATAGTACATAGTTATTTTCTTTTTTAAAATGATATATGCCGGTAAATAGCATTTATGTGCCCAGCGTCATGAGGTGCGGCAGTACTAACCTGCTGTGTCGTCTTCTCCGTTCCTCCATACATTACTTTTAACTACAATTAATCGCACAATAGCTATATGACTTCTTGATATCTTAGCTTCCACTGAATGGCAAACTCCTCCACAAAAGCACCTACTGAGAACATCCAGGTTCGGGAAGTGTGTTTTGCATGTTCATCCTCCTGCGATGAAAACACGCCAAAACACACCAGTCTGGTGTTGAATATTTATGTATACTGAATGGTATGTTGCTTTTTCCAATCATTAACGTGGTTATGCATGTTTGGTCTCTAATAAGGCATTTCAAATATCAAATACAAGGAGCTTTTGTGGATTCAAGTTGTCACATACCTGTTAAAGAACATTGATAAGCATGTCCCCAGTTGGATCTAAGAATGTAAAGAGTTACATGCCATGAAAGGAAATATTCTATGTAATACAATATAAATGGTGTTGCTTGAAATTCTCTGCATTAAAAATATACTGGGTAGGATATGAATGAAATTTATATTTAATTCCTTATGTGCATAAGGTATGTTGGACCTTTCAGTAAATTTATGTTAACATAGATCTGCATGAATAAATTCCAGGCACATCTCAATATACAACAGTATTATTTTTCCAGAAACAGTACCTTTTATTGTTAACACAGTCATAGAGGATCGCCTCTTAGCGATCCTGCCATTGGTGATTTTGATAAATTGCCAGTGGCAGAGTCGCCCGTCTGACATCAGGCTTTTATAGAGTTCCAGCTGGGGAAATTCATCATTTCTTCTGGTAGCTATCGTGTTTTTTTTACTTTGTCACCAGAATATTTGCCCCCATTGGAAGATTTCTCCTGTGTTCCTGGTGAAATCTAAGAGGGTTTTTTTCTAGAGGTGCACCGAAATGACATTTTCAAAACCGTTACCAAACCGAAATGAAAAAGAAATGTCAGGCCGAAACCGAAAAAGTTTTTTTTTTATTTTTCAAATTGTTTCAAATATTTTTTTTATTTTTATTTTTATAAACTTTTTAATTGTTATATTTAATTTTTATTTATTTTAAATATTTTTTTTAAACTTTATTGTTGGGGGCTTTGGGAAAATATTAGGGGTCTTAACAGACCCCTGATATTTCCCTTTAAAATAGAAAAAGGGATTGAGAACATAGAGTCCTCAATCTCTTTTTCTGCAGCCCTTGTTATAAGTGAACAGGAGTCCTCTATACTGAGTGTTCCTGTTCATTCATAACTTGTGGGCATACAGTAGTATGTTTACCATATCCACAATCATGAATGAACAGGAAGTGAGGTAGACCACTTCCCATTCATTCATAATTGAGTACAGAGCAAACATATTCTGTCCTCAATTATTTACAAACACTCAGCTGAGTGTTTGTACCCGCTCTCCATCCTGGATCGGCTGTCACAGGAGGCTGAGCGAGCAGTGCATGAGGAGAGCTCGATCTGACAGCTGACTCCTCTCCCACACTGCCGGCCAGCCTCCTGTGACAGCTGACCCCCACACACACACCGCCACACTCCCAATCTGTCACAGGAGGCTGCTCACAGAGCTCTCCTCCTGTAGCGGTTGGCCTCCTGAGACAGTTTCTCTCCTCCCCGCTGGGGCAGAAAGCAGCGCCCAGTGGGGAGGAGATAAATCATAGATGCACCGCTATTTTGGCCAAAAAATTGCACTTTCTGCATTTTGCCAAAAATGCCATGTTTGGCCAATATGTTTCGGTGGCCTAAATTTCGGTGCATCCCTAGTTTTTTCTCATTTTGTGTCTACAGGTCAAGAAGTAAAGGGAAATACCCCAAATAGGACACAAAATAAGAAGTCGAGATGTGTTCTCTGGAGTGACCAATCACGCTTCTCTGTCTGGCAATCTGATGGACATGTCTGGGTTTGGCGGTTGCCAGGAGAACTGTACTTGCCTGACTGCATTGCGCCAAGTGTAAAGTTTGGTTGAGAGGGGAATTATGGTGTGGGGTTGTTTTTTAGGGATTGGGCTTGGCCCCTTAATTCCAGCGAGGGAACTCTTAAGGCATCTGCATACCAAGACATTTTGGACAATTTCAAGCTCCTAACTTTGTGGGAACAGTTCGGGTATGCACAAAGTGCACAAAGAAAGGTCCATAAAGACATGGATGAGCGAGTTTGAGGTGGAGGAACTTGACTGGCCTGCACAGAGTCCTGACCTCAACCAGATAGAATACCTTTGGGATAAATTAGAGCGGAGACTGCGGGCCAGGTCTTCTCGTCCAACGTCAGTACCTGACCTCACAAATGCGCTTCTGGAAGAATGGTCAAACATTCCCAAGACATACTCCTAAACATTGTGGACAGCCCTCCCAGAAGAGTTAAAGCTGTTATAGTGGCAAAGGGTGGGCTAACTCAATATTGAACCCTACGGACAATTACTGTGATGCCATTAAAGTTCATGTGTGTGCAAAGGCAGGCATTTCAATACTTTTGGCAATATAGTGTGATAGATATATACAGGTGAAACTCTAATAATTTAGAATAGCGTGCAAAAGTTCATTTATTTCACTAATGCAACTTAAAAGGTGAAACTAATATATGAGATAGACTCATTGCATGCAAAGCAAGATAGTTCAAGCCGTGATTTGTCATAATTGTGATGATTATGGCTTACAGCTCATGAAAACCCCAAATCCACAATCTCAGAAAATTAGAATATTGTGAAAAGGTGCAATATTCTAGGCTCAAAGTGTCCCACTCTAATCAGCTAATTAAGCCATAACACCTGCAAAGGGTTCCTGAGACTTCAAATGGTCTCTGAGTCTGGTTCAATCACAATCATGGGAAAGATTTCAAGAGCCACCACACACAGATGGATCCTGGACATGGGCTTCAAATGTCGTATTCCTCTTGTCAAGCCACTCCTGAACAACAAACGACATCAGAAGCATCTTACCTAGACTAAAGAAAAACAGACCTGGTCTTTTGCTCAGTGGTCCAAAGTCCTCTTTTCTGATGAGAGCAAATTTTGCATCTCATTTGGAAACCAAGGACCCAGAGTATGGAGGAAGAATGGAGAGGCACACACTGCAAGATGCTTGAAGTCCAGTGTGAAGTTTCCACAGTCTGTGTTGATTTGGGGAGCCATGTCATTTGATGGTGTTGGTCCACTGAGCTTCATTAAGTCCAGGGTCAACTCAGCCGTCTACCAGGAGATTTTGGAGCACTTCATGCTTCCTTC
>NW_017306356.1:2236800-2245337 GCF_000935625.1 Nanorana parkeri | reverse complement strand
GATGATACAGCTCATGCATGCTCACATGGCACACCAAGTACTGTATCTATGATAGAGTGTTGGTGGGAGGGGCTACTGATCGTGTGACCACTGTGGTAGCGAACCACAGTGAACACATCATCAGGAAGCCCGCTTACGACTCCCGATGTTCAGAACCCCTTATAGGGCTGTTGGGGGCTGGCAGAAAAAAGTAAAATTTAATTCAGTGTAGTGCAAAGCCTAACTAGCTTCTTGCTCATTCCTGGCACACCTAGTGATGGAGAGCACGGAACGTGGGCTTGAAATATATGCTTGAGCACTTTTTGGCACAAGAGAAAAGTTGTAGGATGCACATGCTTAATATATAAAATGACTACATGACATTTTAAAAGCAGAAACCACAAAAGACATCCTCCTATCTGTATTTTACAAGCTAATCTTGAGTGGATTTAGGCCTTTCAGCTCTTGCAGCTTCTATGTGTTATTTATGGGGAGAAGTAGTCATGGGGGGTGGGGGTTGCTGTGCGCAGAAGCTATTTAGCATTGCATGATGTAGGCATTTCCTATGCAGCAGTTAAGCATAACATCCTAGAATTTGCAGCCTTGTATGCTGAACACATTGTGATGTGCATTATCATATTTTCAAAAGAATTATTTGTACATCTTTGTGATTTCAGATGTTGATTTACTCATATATTAAAGCTGAAGTGGAATTTGCTTTCCATGTATTTGCGTATTAATGTTGATACATACTCATGAGCAGCTTTGGCAAGACAACTTAAACTCCCTTAATGTTGCGATTTTTCTTTCAAACTTCATTTGGACATGATTCTCAAAAGGTGTGAAATGAGGTGCAATGAAATGAAGCAGTGTTTGCTGCCAAGTTCCACTCAGGGCTAGGAAAGCTCAGACCTCCTAAAAGGTGATATTTTACTGGTTCAGTGAATTAGCACCCATCTTCATAAATGTCCTAAAGTGCAACTGAAACCCAAACTTTTTTTTTTTAGTTTTGGATAGAGTGGAGAGGGATTAGAATACCTGTCAGATTTTCATTGCTGTTTGTGTGCCCGTTAGGGAGATTTACCCTCTCTATTTGTTCTGGTGACCTTTATCACTAAAAGTGAAAGTAAAAGAAATCCCCAATTTTTTGGTCATCAGAAGAGGAGGAGAGGGGAAATGTTCCAATTGGGACGCTAGTTCTGGTGACTCTGCTGACCACCAGGGATTTCCTATAATTTCCTCCTGTGGCCATCGACAGGAAGGGAAGTCCCCCACTGGAACACAGATGACAAAAAGATTTAAAAAAAAGTTTTGGAGTTTAAAGTAAAGTGAAAGATAATCCCAAATTTTAATATATCATCAGAACAGGAATAGATGGGAAAATCTTCCAGTGGGGACACTATCAATGAACATCTGGCAGGTGTTCTTATCCCTCACCATCCTATCCAAAACTAAAAAAAAAAAATGGGGTTCAGTTGCATTTTAACTCAGTGTAAGTGAGATCTCATCGACATATTTCCCAACTCTTGTCCACATGGGAGTTTTGGGTGTCCTGTCCACCTCTACATTTTCCAGCTTCTTCTGTTACATTCTCCATTGCATACAAAAACAAATCCAATATGGAGAGTGTAACCTCCTCATATTGAGCACTGCAGGGTGCACATTTCTCACCAATAGAGTCCTGGAGAAATAAAAAAAAAATGTAAGCTTCATTAGTTGCCAGCAGCCTGGCTTCCTGACCAATCAGGAAGGTGGGTGGCATGTCATGACCCGCCTTCTTGCTTCCTGATTGCCTAAGAAGCCGGCTTCACTTGTTCCTAGGCAGCCTGGCTTCCTGACCAATCAGGAATCCGGGCAGTGGGTAATGACGTGCCACCTGGCTTCCTGATTGGTCACGAAGTCAGGCTGCATAGCAATAAGTTAAGCCAGCTTCCTAGCAAATCAGGAAGCCGGGAGGCAGGTCATGACGTGCCGCTGGCTTCCTGATCGATCAGGAAGCCAGGCTGCCTCAGAACTTGAAGCCAATGTTCTTTCAATAGAACACCGGCTTCCCAGGCAATCCTGATAAGCCAGGCCCACAGTACCCCTGAATGCTGGTATCAGTATTCGGTATCGGCGTGTACCGTAAAAAATAAAAATCGGTACTTGTACTGATACTGATATCAGTGCATTATAGCATTATTGTTCTATTCATATTGTTCTCATATTGTTCATTATTGTTCTATTCATTGTTCTATTCATATACTTTTTTTTGTACAAGAATATGGAGCTTTATATAACTTGTGCGGCCCATAGACTCCATCCAAATTCTTCAATTCATGTTCCCAGTTATTACAGAAGATCTCATTGCTTTGGGTAAAATGGAGCTCTTAAAGCATATATACAGCCAAAATAATTGTTATAATAATTTTTATATTTTGTATATGCTACTGTAGGATTAGAACCTATCTAATAGAATATTTAATTTTTTTTATCCTGTTAGACATTTTTCTTCAATTCCTGTCCTGGAGACACAACAGTAAGGCCTTGTTCACACCAAGCTCCAGGAGCAGAGCAGAGCAGTTACAGCCCGGAAAAACTGCAGCAAGCCCTATTTTACCTGCTCTGGAACGCATGCAAACGCATTAAGAACGCATCAAGAACGCATGCAAATGCCCTGGAACGCACAAAAAGCCCATTCTAAACTAAAAAAAAACATTTATTTTATTTTTTTAACCAAAAACGGCCCGCAACACATCAAAAACGCGGCACAACCCACTGCACTGCGTGTGCAGAAACTCATGCAGATCTGGTCTGCATTTGGTGTGAACAAGCCCTATTGCCTGGTTCACACCTGGGCCTGGTCCTACACGCTGTAAAACGCTCAACATGCTGCAAAAAGTCCTACGCCCAAAGAAGTACAGGAGCTTCTTTGGGGCGTTTTGCCGCGCGTTTCCATTGGTATTCCCGAGTGTGGATCGGGTTTAACAAAGCGGTAACCCCCAGCCACACTCGGGAATACAGGTCTTACCTTGTCCGCGATCCCCGCTGTGTCTTTTGCGGCTGCCGACTTCCCGGGTTCCGTCCCTTGCGAGCGGCAAAAGTGAAACTAAAAAAAAAAAAATTTAAATAGAGAAAATAAAGGAAAAATAAAAAATAAATAATCATACCGCCAGTGAAACGCGCGTTTCACTGAACGAAAAGTGAAAAAAACGAGCTGAAAAACGAGCATAAAAAAAACGCTCAGGTGTGAACCCAGTCTAAGGGTGCATTCACACCAAAATTAGAATGTACTCGCAAGTCAACGGAGGGTCCTTCCAATTCCGATTTCCTTGTGTTCCTTCGCTTTTTAAAATGTTTTATTTTTCTTTTAGCGGCACACTTTATATAAAGTAGCATGTACTGAGTGGACATACTTCACTGTAATGGCTTGCGTTGTGGTAGCACGCGTTTTTGACGCATTGCACTCTTTTTCAGCACAACATACGGCAACAAAACACAACACTGCAGCTTGAACTATCCCTATTCACACCCAATCATCTTTTGTTGCCCTTGCATTACCAACCATTAAAAAACAGATGGTAACGCAATGCAATGGATCCGCTGGATGGGGCCTAAGTGAGAGGAAGCTAAGGGGGAATCCCTTGTACAACAAGTGTCCGCATTGCATGATTGCCCTTCACCTTCTGTTCTGGTGACAACCAGTGGTGTAACAACCGGGGGGAAGGGGCGACGGTGCGGCTGCCCCGGGCTCAGAGATGGGGAGGGGGCGCCAGCCGCCAGGCAGTGACGAGCGGGCGGGCCGGGCAGTAAACACAGGCAAATAATGGGGCAGCACTGGGCCCTCGGTTGCAAGGATCCAGCAGCAGCCGTCTGATGCAGAGAGACCCGCCTCGATGTTCCCGGCCGCTGTCCCCCACAGTAGTGTGTTTCTAACAGCCTCCTGCTCTGGCTTCCTCCAGCTGTGAGAACAAGCCAAGAGGACCGTGACAGCTGAGGTGACTACTTGCCATTATAGAATATTGAATAGAACATGGCTGAATTTGAAAGTTTCAAGTTCAACTATATTTTATTCCATGTTCTATAATGGCATTGTATCACTAGAAAACTACAAGTAGGCAGTTCAACTGGGACTTGTAGTTCCCTGTATGATAGAAGGCTGTTTGAATTACTCTCCTCATGAAAGTTCTAGTAATATAAACTTATAGAACTTAGAATAGAACATAGTTGAACTTGAAAGTTACTGTTCTATAATGGCATTGTAATACCAGTACTTTCATGACGACAGTAAATAATACAGCCCTGTATCATACAGGGGACTACCATTCCCAGCATGCCCTCACTGTCCCTGTACACCTCTCACGTATAACCCAGGGAACTACTGTAGGGGGCCTGTTTGCTGGAACTTATAGTTCCCTAGGTGATATATACAGTATATATCAGGGGGAGTCCCTGCATGGCCCTGGTGAGCAACACAGAGTATGTTGTTTCATATTATTTTGCATTGCTGTATAATTTATTGCTTGTATTTTTAGTCCTCTATCATCTAGCTGGTGGTATTCTGCATTGCTGTATAATGTATTGCTGAGATTTAAAGTCCCTCTACAGCTTGGAGTCGGTGCACAACTACCAAGGGTGCAGCGTTTGCAACTGTGACTGGGCCCTGGCGCGCCTAAAATCATTAGTCTGTTTTGTTTTAGAAAAACTGTCACATGACACAAAAAAAGGTATCAGTAATTGGTATTGGTGAGTACTTGAGGAAAAGTATTGGTACTCGGTCTTGAAAAAATGGTATTTGTGCATTCCTAGCTGGGATGGTATTATTCTGCATATGTATAAATATATATCCCAATGCATAATGTTTATAATGTATTGTAGTGAATTATCCTTAGAACCAAATGTACCATATGGATGGGGTGGTGATATAATGGGGGGGGGGGCAGTAGGGAAAGATTTACCCTGCTAGATAGAGCAGAGTAAACCTTTCCGGGATAAAATGTTTCTCTCCCGGGCGTCTGGAAGCCGCTATCTTATACCGGGATACTCCTGGATTGTCCGGGAGAGTGGAGATGTCTGTTAAACTGTATTGACAAAAAAAAATTACTTAGGACTAACATAGGGTTAACAGCCTTCAGCTTCCACCAGAATGATTTAATGAAGATATCCAATTTATACAGCGAGATAAAATGCATCAAAGCCAACTCTAAATCACTTTGATGGTGGCATAACGCAGAGGTTAACCCATTACAGAAAAAAACAAGAAATTTTACTGTAAAATTAGTCACAAAAACAAGACTGTTTCTGCGGTTGTGATAAAAAGAGCTTAACAATGACACATTATCAAAAGCTAGAATTGCACTGAAATTTACAGTAATGTCCGGTGCCACCTTTATGTCGCGCTGAGAGAAGACAAGTCCTGTATTGTATGGTTCCCTGGCAGAACTTAAAAAGGAAAAGAGGCAGCCATGTTTTGGGGGCTTAACAGTGACAAAATTGTCAACATCTGTGGAAACCATTGTGACAGAAGATAGTTACATGAATTCAGCAAGAAGCTAAGAGCTGTTTGCAACATCTATATATTTTGTTAATAAAAGGAATAACTTATTTTGTGCCAGTTAATTTTTGTCTTCTTTCAATATTTTATAGACATTAATATCGCTCAACTGTCTCTTTGCTTCATCCTCATAATCCTCGGCATTTAGGACAACTACTGCTCCTCTTCTGTTTTTACTATAATCCCCACATTTTTTTTAAGGGACTCTAATGCTACTCTTTCCTCCTTAGTAAGATTATCCTAATTTCTCTTAGGGATACTTTTAATCTCTTCAGCCAGTCTCACTAAATCTTGCTCTATATATTTCTGGAACAAGTCTAGTTTATCTCTTCTATCATGGATAGGATAAAAATCTGACTTTACTTTTATGGAGAAATCTATGTTCTTGAACTCTCTGGTTAATCTGAAAGCCATAGATATCATTATCTATTGTACTTAAATCATGCATAATGCATGTATCCCAAAAATCGGAAAACACAGGTGACGGTATATGTATTTTTTGTATATTGAAATCCTGTTTAACAACTATTGACATCTACTAATGTGGAAAACAAACCAAAATTACAATGAGGTGCAAAACTCACTCCTCGTGCTAATACAGACTCCTCTTGGGGAGACAAAACGTGATCCGATAAATTCAAAACATTATCAATATGTGAATGTGTACTTCTTTTATCCACTGTTACACTGGATTTGCTGTGAATTTCAATAAAGTCTGTTGAATTGGAATTCTCTGGCTAGTGCGGTCTGTTCATATACTAAAACATGGCAATTGTTTATGATACACAGTACTTTAGCAAAAAAAAAGCCCTAAAATTGCAACCTAAAATTCCAGAATGTCCTGTTGTTTACCTGAAGTAACTAAAGCACACGGCACAAAACGTAGGCCTCGCCTTGTATATGAACTCAAATGTTTACTGAGACAAAAATAAGTAAGTGAGTAAATACAGCTGGATAAACAAAAACTGTGTGTCTTCATTTCATGCTGCAAAGCAAATTTTTTTTACATTATTTTAAAGGGGGCGGGGTGATTCCTTTCTATACCCAATATATATATATATATTATATCATACATACTTACATATTTACATATACACACACATACACACTATATTGGCAAAATGATATTGGTAAAAAGGCATTTGTGAAAGAATGGGTCGTGGTACCGTGATAAGTTGCCACCTATGCAATAAGTCCACAGTCAGCTGTTAGTGGTATTATAACAAAGTGGAAGCAACTGGGAACAACAGCAACTCAGCCACGAAGTAGTAGGCCATGTAACATGACACAGAGGGGTCAGCGCATGCTGACGTGCACAGAAGTCACCAACTGTCTGCATAGTCAATAGCTACAGACCTTCAAGCTTTGTGCGGCCTTCAGATTGGCACAACAACAGTGCGTAGAGAGCTTCATGGAATGGGTTTCCATGGCCAAGCAGCTGCATCCAAGCCTTGCACCACCAAGTGCAATGCAAAGCGTCGGATGCAGTGGTGTAAAGCACGCCGCCACTGGACTCTAGAGAAGTGGAGACGTGTTCTCTGGAGTAATCATGCTTCTCTGTCTAGCAATCCGATGGACCTGTCTGGGTTTGGCGGTGGCCAGGAGAACGGTACTTGCCTGACTGCATTGTGCCAAATGTAAAGTTTGGTGGAGGGGGGATTATGGTGTGGTGTTGATTTTCAGGGGTTGGGCTTGGCCCCTTAGTTCCAGTGAAGGGAACTGTTAAGGCATCAGCATACCAAGACATTTTGGACGATTTCATGCTCCCAGCTTTGTGGGAACAGTTCAGGGGGTGGCCCCTTCCTGTTCCAACATGACTGCGCACCAGTGCACAAAGCAAGGACCATAAAGACATGGATGAGCGAATTTGGGGTAGAGGAACTTTACCGTCCTGCACAGAGTCCTGACCTCAACCCGATAGAACACCTTTGGGATGAATTAGAGTGGAGACTGTGAGCCAGGCCTTCTCGTCCAACATCAGTACATGACCTCACAAATGCGCTTCTGGAAGAATGATCAAACATTCCCATAGACACACTCCTAAACCTTGTGGACAGCCCTCCCAGAAGATTTAAAGCTGTTATTGCGGCAAAGGGTGGGCCAACTCAATATTCAACCCTACGGACAATGACTGGGATGCCATTAAAGTTCATGTGTGTGTAAAGGCAGGCGTCTCAATACTTTTGGCAATATAGTTTATATTAGTATTGAGGAACAAAAAGAAAGGATAATTAATCACAAACATTAACCAGCATACATTGTAAAAATCTCACCAGGTATTATTTTAATGAAAGCTGCAGATTTAAAATGATAAAAAATGACTTGAAATTACATTAACATGCTAAATCGCTTATGTGATTTTAGAGATTTCAGTTTAACTTTAGATCTATTGAGGACTCAGAAAATAGAGATATTTTTGGTGAAGATAAAATAACAAAAATATGTTTGTGAAGAGAAAATGATTATGAGATGAAATAATGATTGCAGTTAAAAGAACTGCTACATTTTATTAAATTGACCCTTTAAAGCCCATTCACACACACTGAGGTTGTGCCACCCCACATCAACACAAGTCACCACAAGGACACACAGAAGCAATTGTATTCTATGTGCCCCATTCACACCACAACCTGGGTGTGATGGGCGGTGCACTACGATACAATGCAAACAGATGATGCCACTGCAGTTTGCCGCATGGCATCGCTGCTGTGCAGGGACTGGAATGGAGTGTACACAATGCACACTGCAGATACAACGCACACTGCCGCAGGTGCCACAACACACTAGCCCAACCCCTGGAACGCAGTGTTTTAGTGGACGGGCTAGTGCAAACAAGCCTGATGTGTCTCTTGGCTGTAAATAGCACATGATAGAGTTATAACTGGAGAACTTAGTCAACATTAATATCAGTCTCTTGGCAATCCTGATATCCTGATGAAGTTGGCAGCCACAGTTGGCTTTTTAGCTGCAAAAGAATATATAATTATATATATATATATATATACACTGGCGGAACTACCAGGGT
>NW_017306356.1:2220492-2230529 GCF_000935625.1 Nanorana parkeri | reverse complement strand
CATTCCACTCATAAATAAACACTTTGCTTTGAACTTGCCATGACCCACACACATGGTAAGCTGGTCAGAACTGTACTTAAGAATTATGTAGATGAAATCTCTTCTCCCAAAATCTGTTGATGAATACTCACACAACAGTCAAATATGAGTCAGAATGGTAATTAGCACACAAGGATGCTCGTCGGTCTAAAAAGCCTACATTAGAGAACTTGTATGCAAATAAAAGACATTTAGAATTTATAGAACTCATATCGCCGCGAACGTCGGAATGAGAGCAATAGTTCTAGGGCCATCAATCACTGATAACACTAAACTGATGAGCGGTAAAAGCTTTTAAAGCGTCGCCTATGGCCAATTTTGGGTATGCTAGTTTTTTGCGAGTGCGCGCAATTTTTACGCTTGACATGTTTGGTGTCTATTTACCCGACGTGACCCCATCTTTTATATTTTACCAAAAAAGTGGGTAATATTAGTTGTTTTATAGCATAATGTAAAAAAAAACTTTTTTTTCTCAAAATTTTCAGTAATTTCTCCTGAATATAGTAAAAAATAAAACCCGCAGTGGTGATTAAATACCACCAAAAGAAAGCTCTATCTGTCCCCAAAAAATGGTATAAAATTCATTTCAGTACAGCGTTGCGTGACGGAATAAATGTCAGTCAAAGTACCGCAGCGCTGAACACTGAAAAATGGCCTGGCAAGGTAGGGGATCTAAACACCTGGTCTTCAAGCAGTTAAAATGGTCCTCCACCCTGTGCCTTTAGACTTTGCTTACATTAATGCACCAAGATGTATAGATCAGTTCCACGGATGACCTATTTCTGCTTTTGCAAGAATGCATATACCGTAAACTCTCTGTTATCTGGTATTCAGCTAACCAGAACTCCGATCTAACCGGCAAAAAAACCAAACCCTCTGTGTACTCACTGTTCTGCCGATCTACCACCTTCTAAGAGAGGGAGAGAGGGCTCTGGAGCATGGAAAGGTAGAGGAACAGGCTGAAAGTGCTTGATTATCCTGGGAATGAGTGTCCAAACAATCTCTGAAAAGCGCTGTGTTATCCTGGAAACGGGTGTCGTTGGCCTGCTCATTGAGCATCTGAATAGAGATTTATTTATTTATTACAGGTATTTATCCGGGCAGCCTGTGACCTGCCCTCTTTGGCTGGGGAAGGCGGACTCCCAGTGCCAAGCTCTGGGGAGAGCAGGACTGCAGGCATGTGCTGCCATCTGACCTAAAGGGGGCCAGTATAGAATTATAACCCCCCTGTTGGCAGCCCTAGAGAGAGAGCACTCCACCAGCCAATTGTGACATTGACACCCATAGAAATATCATCCCACTCTGTTGTAAGCAAAAGAGAAGTAGCTGGTATAGCACATGTCCCCAGTTTTAGGTAAGTAAAAGGGACTGTCAAGTTAGGATTTCTTTAACTAAAATCGCAATTATTTGAAGGAGTCTAAAGTGTGGGGGAATGGTGCCTCAAGAGCAGCTTTAGCTTAATAAGCCTGCATGAGCCTTGCATTTTAAACCACTGCAGGCTTCTAACAGAGAACACCACACTAGTCATCCGAAATATTAGCCGCTCTTACAAGGTTAGTGACAGTAGGGATAGAGGTTCTGTGTTTTATGGCAATAAGGGCCATGTCATCCAGCATCTTTTTTTTATTTTTATTTTCAAAAAGGTTTTTATTTGTTTTAAATGCATATAACAGTGATCACACTTTCACATTCAGTGTGAAATACGATGTAATATCAAATAAAGTTTACAAACTCAAGTTTTCATATTAAAATGGTTCAGTCAAACAGGGTAGTCCTCAAGGACTACATACAAATGGTATAAGTACTACGAACATTGTAAAGAAAACTTTAGGACCAAGGTACAGAGGCTAAGTATGGAGTGACTGGTTTCAAGTAGGAAGAAGGGGTGGATGAGGATGGGGGGGACATGGGGAGAGGTTGGGCTATGGGCTATTTTTTATTTTTTAAAGCTTCCGTTATTATATAATCAAAGGATCAAGGATTCCAAATCAAAGGAGGGAGGATGGTATGACTCAATCCATGGCTCCCACAGTTTACGAAATGACACCAAAGTATCTCTTTGGAGAGCAGTAAGTTTTTCAAAGAACATCACTCTCGATACTCTACGCTTGACCTCCGCAAATGGTATGTCAGGGGACTTCCAAGCCTTCGCAATTACCCTCTTGGCTTCAGTGAGTATGAACGTGACCAGACGGTGTTGCCTAACAGTGCACACCGATGGTTTCTTATGTAGTAGGGCTTCCAAGGGGTCCTTGCGGAATGTTTTGCCTGTGACTGTGTACAGAAGTTGGTATACTCTATGCCAAAATCTCTTCACTTTAGGGCAATCCCACCAAATGTGATGAACTGACCCCTCCACCCGGCAGCCCCTGAAACAGTGTGGTGAGTAGGACAGGATGGCTCTAGAGATCCTGAGGGGTACCAGATACCACCGGAGAAGTAGCTTATAGTTGGCTTCAATCGCCTGGACATTTGCTGAGCTCCGAGAGGTTGTCATCCAAATTTGAGACCATGTTTCAGCAGGGATAGAGCACCCCAGGTCGCATTCCCCTTTGGAGGCGTATGGGGGGAGAGGAGTCTGCAGGTGGTCAAGAATCATAGTATATAAAGCTGAGATGGGCCCTCTGCTTTTCGTGTCATTGAGTAGGAACTCCTCAAATGGAGTGAGGGAGGGGAGGGGACTCGACTTATCCAAAAGAGTTTGTATGTAGTGTTTGATTTGCAAATATTGAAAGATGTGTCGTGGGGTCAATTGGTACTTGGCTTGAAGCACCGGAAATGGTATGATGTCATTGTCTGAACAGAAATCCCTAAGTAGACTTAAGGACTTGACACGCCAATGTGCGAAGGCGACTGGGTTGGTGTATCCCGGCTGAAACATTGGGTTACCATGAATGGACATCAGAGGTAGCTGAGGGGATACCCAACGTAAGTGACGGTGTAATCCTTCCCAGACTTTTAGGGTGTGCGTGAGGATTGGGTTATTCAATGCTCTGCCTATTTTGGGGGGAAGCCAGGGAAGATTGAGGAGAGAGATTGAGGAACAAGCATAGGCCTCTAATGAGACCCACAGTGGCATTTCGCCTTTCCTAAACCAGCATACCAAAGGGGTCAACTGGGCTGCCTGATAATATTTGTGGCAAGAGGGGAGTCCCAAGCCCCCCCTCACTTTGCTCCGATACAGAACCAATTGGGAGACCCTAGGAATTGACCCCTTCCATATGAAACTAAGTATGCGGCGTTGTAATTGTCTAAGGCGATAAGAGGGGATGGGAACGGGAAGGACCCTTGCATGGTATAAGAATTTGGGAAGCAGGGTCATCTGAACTGCTGTGACTCTATATTTTATCCCATGATGACAGTAAGGTTTCCATGTAAGAAAATAGCTTGGGGTAGTTAGCTTGATACATCTGGGCATAAGTTGGAGTAATGTGGATCCCTAAGTAGGGCAGTTCAGAGTGGGCCCATTGATAAGGGAATGACCTTTGCAAGGAGGTGAGTACCGAAGGGGGGAGGGAGACATCTAGTCCTTTAGATTTATCCATGTTCACGCAGAGACCCGAGAGGTTATCGAAAAGCTTTAGTAGTGGTTGGAGATTAGGGAGTGAGATCAGTGGTTCCGTAAGAATCAACAACGCATCATCTGCAAATAAGCTGATTTTATGATGATACCCTGCGACTTCCAGACCTTTAATGTCAGTATGTTGACGTATTGCCTGTGCTAGGGGCTCTATGGCTAGAGCAAAAAGGAGGGGGGAGAGAGGGCACCCCTGTCTTGTCCCTCTAGTAATTTCAAAAGATTTGGAGTGGAATCCCTGATATTGTATGTAGGCTGTCGGTTTGGAGTATAACGCCCCTATCCATCTCATAAAGTAGTTTCCAAAACCCCATCTGGTAAGTGTATAGTTCAAATATTCCCAACTCACTGAGTCAAATGCTTTGCTAATATCTAACGCCAGCAGCATAGTGGGAATATTTCTTTGATGAGATATATGGAGTAAGTGGGATATCCTGCGGACACTGTCACCCGCCTGACGAACCAGCATAAAGCCCACTTGATCCCTAGATATCAGATCCAAAAGAGGAGATCTGAGGCCAAGGGTCAGGATTTTGGTAAGTATTTTCAGGTCTGCATTGATTAGTGAGATTGGGCGGTAGTTGGTGCAGAACGTGTGATCAGTGTCCGGTTTGGGTATCATACATATGGAGGATAGTAGCGATTCTTTTCTCAGTTCACTCCCCGTGCGTAAAGCATTAAAACATGCCGCCATAGGTGCTGCCAAAGGGTTATTGAACTTTTTGTAATAGGCAGCGCCAAGGCCATCCGGCCCAGGGCGTTTTCCAGTGCTAAGGAGTTTAATTGTGGCTGTAATCTCAGCTATTGTAATGGTGGAGTCAATCAGTTGTACGTGTTCCTCAGAGAGGGTGGGAAGGTTTAAAGTGGCGAAAAATGTGTCCAATTTAGATTTATCTAAGGTGCCTGTGGCACGGTAAAGAGTTTGTAAGTGGGATTGAAAAGCCTTTAATATTTTGATAGGGTGGGAAGTGACAGGGGTCCCCCCCCAGATGTAGCTGGATGGGTTTTTTCCTGGGATTGGCTTCCCTAAGTCTATGGGCGAGCATTGTGTCTGGTTTGTCTCCTTTGATATAAAACCTATGTTTGGTCCAGGCCAATTTATCGTTTGAGAGATGTGTTAGGCAAAGATTAAGTTCCGTTCTTATATGGAACAAACGAGATCTGTGTTCAGGAGTGGGTCTCTGTTGAAAATTTTGGGATGCCACCAGTAGTTCGGATTCCAATTGGCCAATGCGAGATGTCCGTTTCTTTTTGGCTTGGGATGCAAGCTGGATCAGCCGACCTCTAATAGTGGGTTTATGGGCCTCCCACACTGTTATCGGTGAAGAGACTCCGTCAGTGTTCAACTGGAAATATTCATTTAGGGAGGCTTGGGTCGAAGCCAGAATATCAGGGTTGGTAAGTAAGGAGTCTCGCAGAGACCAAGAGAAGCTGTGTGGGCGGGGGATAGTTAAAGCGATGTTAATACCAACTGAATCGTGATCTGACCAGGGGATTGGAGTGATTTCCGCTGAGGACACCTGTGTCAGGGCGTCTGGGCGTAATAAAATGTGGTCAATGAAAAGACATTGTGGGGGTTGGAGTAAAACGTATATTGTTCTTTAAGGGGGTGAATCTCTCTCCAGGAGTCAACTAGATGGTATTGGGTCAGCAAGGTCCTGAAGCGCTTGGCCGCAGATATGTCTGTAGAGGGGGCTGCCGGGTGGTTGGGATCGTGTCGATCAACATGAGGGTGTAGCAATAGATTGGAGTCCCCACACATGATCAAAGCCCCCTTAGCATGGAGGTCTAGAACCTGGAGTAGGTGAGTGATAAATCCAATTTGGCTCGTATTCGGGGCATAATAGGATACCACCGTAACTGTGTAATCATGGATCAAGCCTACCAGTATTAGGTACCTTCCCTCTGGATCCTTGATCTCTTTCTGACATATGAAGGGAGTGGAGCGACCGAACGCTATTAGGACTCCTCTGTGTTTTGTAGTCGCGGAAGCTGAAAAAAACAGAGGATAATTAGAATGCAGGTATGACAGTTTGAACGACTGAGGGAAGTGGGTCTCTTGGAGACAGATTACATTTTTGCAAAGTGTCTAAAGGCTTTGACCCGTTTGTTGGGGTGGTTAAGTCCCTGAACGTTGAGAGATACTATCTTAAGTGACATGTTTACTATAGTAAAGGGGGAAGCGAAGACGGGGATGGACGAGCGGGAAGACTAAGACACAAAGAGATGGGAAGGCAGGGGAGGTGGTGTGGGGGGAGGGGATATGGGCAATACCAGTTGATTGCAGTAGTAGTATATCGATTTAGACTCTGAACCTGTGTGTATTAAATCGTTCACCCCACCGAAACCAGGTCAATCACCTGGGTTGAGGTAGTGAAGTGTGGAGCGCATGGGGAACACCAGAACGGGAGGCTGACCTCCTAACCATGAACTGAACAATCTGAATAAACCGGAAAATATTGTCATAATGTGATCATCGTGCATGTTCCTTAGGCTTGTATTAGGTACATAAGAGTGACATAGCTGACACTAGAAACAGTAAGGCTAAAATACTTGTGTTAAGCGTGCACTCTTTAACCTGTTACATAAGGAAATTAGAAACTAAAGAAGAAATTAAACAGTAATGAGAACTCGAACATTTCTAAAATCTTCAGGGTAAGTGCTGGTTCTGTTAGGATCATGAACCGCCAACCTTGGCAACTGTCAGTTCGTAAAGACTAGGCTGATCAGAGCAGCAACCCTTGGGGTGGACCACAGTTCCCCCAAATGAGGTGGGAAAGGAAAGAAAAACAAAAACCCATGTGCAAAGTCATCCGAATGATCCTGTGGTGGAGGGGGGATTTCGTGACTTCCGTGGTGCTTTCGGAGAGGCTGAAGGAGCCAAGTTAGGGCACGGCGGGCGGTCCCTGCCAGGGGACAGTCGAGGCATCTTAGGCTCATCATCATCAGGGGCCACATCCGTGTGACCCAATAGATGTAAAGAGTCATCCAGCATCTTTTAGCATAGATCTGTATCTGATAAAAAGCTCTCTAATTTGTAACTGGCTAGAATGTTCATCTAGGGCAGCGGTTCTCAACCTGTGGGTCGCTACCCCGTCGGGGGTCGAATGACGATCTGCCAGGGGTTGCCCGGGAGTCTCCCGCTATTAGATAGCGGCTCCATCAGGTCCTCTTCTAGTGATTGACAGCAGCAAAGGGCGAGTGCAATAGCAAATTTGCTATTGGCTATTGCAAAGTAAAATAGCCAATAGGAATCTAGCTATGCATTCCTATGGTGGTTTTTTTGACGGTGTATGCCAGTGGTTCTCAAGCTGTGGGTCGCTGTGTGATTTCTGCTGTGCTAGTTGAGAGTCCTCCTCAGCCCTCTCCTAGCACAGTAGTATCAGTTCTCCCGCCACGCCACCAGATATCGCTGTAGCAGCTGCGTCATCCCTAAAATTTTAACCTTTGGGGGGTCACCACAACATGGCAAATGTTACCAAGGGGTCCCGGCCCTAGAAAGGTTGACAACCACTGATCTAGGGCTAGGCAGCTATAAATATATTAGTTTGTCATAGTCTAGCTTCACTGGATAACATGAGGAGCTGCAGAAACTGGTATATCCCACAGTGTGAAATGTTGCAAAAAAGTTAATCAAATGAATTGTTTCCTCTGGTTACCGCATTATGCACATCATCCTTACTTAGTGTATTGCCTTAGTTGTCAAATGACAACTACCGTATATGTTCCTGTGAGTGTGGTCATTGTGTGCTTACATCTTTTATGTGTGGTCACCTGCAAAGCATTACACGGTTGGTGAGAGAAGAGGACAGGTCTAGAAAAACGCGCCTAGGTCATGTGGGACTCAGATTACAATTTACAAGCAGAGGATCTTTCAGTGGATCTTTTTCATCGCCAGATCTTCCTATTGTTAGTTTAAAAGCACGATTATGATCTTGGTTCGATCACAGAGAACTGCAGAGTTACAAACTATTATTGGTTCTCTAATTTATGCCTTTTAGAATGAAGACAACAGGGAAAAAAAGGTTAGAGCGACCTCAACTATCTGCCTCTGTGTACGAATCCAACAAACCAACATGCTTAATGGTGCAGTTTAATCAGGAGAACATGTTAAAGAAGAACTCCAGGAAATATATTCTTAACACTTGCACTTTGGCTACCCCTGTTTGTTTGTTTTTTTATCTAGGGTGGGGGTGGCCAAACCCAGCCCTCCAGCTGTTATGGAACTACAAATCCCATGCATTGCAAGATCCTCACATCCACAGACATGACTCCCAAAGACAGATGGATGATGGGATTTGTAGTTTCACCAGAGCTGCAGGGCCGTATTTTGCCCACCCCTGGTCTAGGGTCTAAAATAACAAGGTTATACTTAACTGAACTTCGCAGCCGGCTGGCTGTTACAGCACTCCCTCCAGCCTGTCTCCTCTTCCGCTGTAGCGCTGGTATGTCCCTCAGCATCCTCTATATACAGCATCCTATATACAGTGTATTGGACGTGATGATTCACAGGACCTTAGACTGCTTGAGCAGAGGGGGAGAGAGTCTACAGGGACCAATCTAAAAGTTAGCAGACTCGAAGGGTCAGGTAAGTATAACTTTTTTATATTACACACCAGAAGAAAATGAGCACTTTACCTTTGCGGGGTAGCCCACTGCAAGGATTAAGAATACCTTTCCCAGAGTCCTTGTTTAGGTGTTGCTCTGCAGTTGGTATGTAGATAATGTTGTGAAATTAAGCTTAGAAAGAAGTTAATTCCTTTGGACATTACTCCGTTTTCTGTTCAGATATTGAATATTTGCCTAGATCTACCTAGAAGGTAACAGCAGCAGCCAAAAGAGATGAACTGAAGGGATACAACATTGCCAATCTATAGTATTATTTTAGTTTCATATTTGTTAGTTTTATCTAACTAAAACTTTAACAAGGTTATTCACTAAAGCGTGAAGAGTTTGGAGAAGGCAGGAGAAGTGAACAATCTAAGACAACATAGCTGAACTGGAAAGTGAGCTGAATTGGATAATTTTTCCAAATCAGCTATTTTGTTCTAGATTGTTCACTTCTCCTGCCTTCTGCAAACTCTTCACCCTTTTGTGAAGATCCCTGTAAGTTTTGATTACAGTAGGGAAGGATTAAAACCCATCTTTTTTTTCTGTCTATGTTTCATTGGTGACATATCCTTTTCTTCTTGTTGCGGAGACACAAGAGGTAACAAAAAACCTATGCAAATGAGAGGAAATACTCTTAAAGACAATTGCCGCTAACACAGGTGTCACTATAAAAAGATTTTCCTATCTTTGCCAACCCATCTGTAAAATATTCTATTTCCCATCACTTCCTGCTCCAGGGACAGCATCACTAGTACAAATAAGTAGGTGAATCTACAATAAAACCCTGACAGAGATTATAATCCTTCCAGACGTTATTCATAAAAAGAAAAAAAAAAGTTTTGCCGTTATGATATGATATGCGGGCCCCCGCAGCGCAGGAGGAGGCCGGCCGTAGCAGTGCCGGGCCCCAGCATTACCTATACAGGCATCGGAGCAGGCTGGGGCCCCATCGGCGCAGCTTTTCATCTGATCTCTGACCGCCGGAAGTGACATCACGTCACTTCCGGCCAGTCCAGCAGCAGAGGAGGCCAGGTGAGCAGGTAAGAGGAGCTGGGAAGGAGGGAGATGAAGCCCTGTCCAGCCCCCCTTGAGACCCCTGCAGAGCCCACCATAGAGACTATCAGATGGGCTGTGCAGCATCAATGGTGGGCTCTGCAGGATCACTCCCAGGTAGGTGTGGGCTCTCAGGTGGGTCCTGCGTCCAGCGCGTCACTAAGCCCTGCGTCCACCGTGTTGTTAAGCCCTGCGTCCAGCGCGTCATTAAGCCCTGCGTCCAGCGAGTCACTAAGCCCTGCGTCCAGCGCATCATTAAGTCCTGCGTCATTAAGCCCTGCGTCCAGCGCCAACTAAGCCCAGAGTCCAGCGGGTCACTAATCCCAGAGTCCAGCGGGTCACAAAGCCTTGCATCCAGTGGGTTACATTAGAGCGTAAGCTCCTATGTACAGAGATTGATGTGACTGGGGGGGACATTAGAGTGTATACACTGTATGTATATTTTATTGCTGGGATTTGTAGTCCTCTATAGCCGGTGCCATTCTGCATTGATTGCTGTATAATTTAACATTTTAGATTTCACTATATTGCACACCACAGTTTTTTTTTGTTTGTTTCCACCACTCCAAGCTTGACTGATGTGACTGGCTCAGTGTTCTCTGTACAGCACTGCGGTATATGTCAGAGCTATATAAATGTATAATAATAGTGTGTGACTGTGGGGGGGACATTAGAGTGTAAGCTCCTCTGTACAGAGACTGATGTGACTGGCTCAGTGTTCTCTGTACAGCACTGCGGTATATGTCAGAGCTATATA
>NW_017306356.1:2210279-2220030 GCF_000935625.1 Nanorana parkeri | reverse complement strand
GGCGGGCGTGTGGGCGGGGCGGGAGCTGCGGCCGGTCTTTACACAGTTTATGTGCAGCTACCCCGAAAGTAAGACCTAGCGGATTTCTGTAATATAAGACCTACCACCGAACTAGGTCTTATTTTCGGGGTAGGTCTTATATTACAGAAATCCCTGAAGATAGTGCTAGGTCTTATTTTCGGGGGAAACACTGTATGTATGTATGTATGTATGTATATATTATCATTATTATTTCTTTTATATTCTGACGACGGCCGCTGTAAAAAAACAACCCAAAAAACAGAAAGGGCACCTCCCTGAAATGAGACGGGAACCTCCCTGAAATAAGGTTTTGCAGGTTGGGATGTCTGTAAATAGGGAAGTAGGTTGTTTACCACGACAGTAGAAGTGATTTTTTTCTGAAGATATGGGTAAACAACGCGATCTAACAGCGTTTGAACGTGGGTAAATTGTTGGTGCTCGGAGCCATGGAGTGAGTATCAGCAAAACAGCAGAATTCGTTAAATGTTCAAGAACAGCTGTTGTTAAAGTGTTTAAAGACTGGACTGTCAGCCGAAAATCTTGGTAGGAAACGTGTGAATTGTGGCTGTCAGTGACTAGTCAATGTTAGAGCAGAACGGAGAGTGGCAAGACTGGTACAAGACAACAGAAGGGCAACAGTGCATCAAATTACTGCAGCTCTTAATCAGGGATCCTCTCAAATGATCTCTGAACGCACTGTTCGCCATACACTGCATCGTATGGGATATGGAAGCCGAAGGCCTGTTCGAACACCTTTGCTGTTAACAAGATAAAACGTCTCCATTTCGCACTAAGGTGGCCCAATGATGTACTGATGGGGTGGTCATAATAATCTGGCCACTCAGTATATATATATATGTCAGAGCTATATATATGTATAATAATAACGGTGTGACTGGCTCAGCGTGGCGGCAGTGCGGGGGGGTCACCAGAGCTTATTTGGTGTCACCGGAGATGTGCGGGATCACCGGAGATGTGCGGGATCACCGGAGATTGTTTAGTGTCACCGGAGAAGTGCGGGGTTACCGGGGATGTGCAGGGTCACCGGAGCTTATTTGGTGTCACCGGAGATGTGTGGGGTAACTGGAAATTGTTTGGTGTCATCGTGAATGTACGGGGTCACCGGGGATGTGCAGGGTTACTGGGGATGTGCAGGGTCGCCAGAGATTGTTTGGTGTCACTGGAGAAGTGCGGGGTCACTGGAGCTTATTTGGTGTCACCGCAGATGTGTGGGTTCGCAGAGGATGTGCCGGATCACCGGAGACTGTTTAATGTCACCGGAGAAGTGCAGGGTTACCAGGGATTGTATGGTGTCACCAGAGATGTGCGGGGTCACCGGAGATTGTTTGGAGTCACCAGAAATGTGTGGGGTCACCAGGGATGTGCGGGGTCACTGAGGATGTGAAGGGTCACCAGAGCTTATTTGGTGTCACCGGAGATGTGTGGGGTCACTGGAAATTGTTTGGTGTCATCGTGAATGTGCGGGGTCACCGGGGATGTGCAGGGTTACCGGGGATGTGCAGGGTCACCAGAGATTGTTTGGTGCACTGGAGAAGTGCGGGTCACTGGAGCTTATTTGGTGTCACCGGAGATGTGTGGGGTCGCAGAGGATGTGCGGGATCACCGGAAATTGTTTAGTGCTACCGGAGAAGTGCAGGGTTACCAGGGATTGTATGGTGTCACCAGAGATGTGCGGGGTCACCGGAGATTGTTTGGAGTCACCAGAAATGTGTGGGGTCACCAGAGATGTGCGGGGTCACCGAGGATGTGCGGGGTCACCGAGGATGTGCAGGGTCACCGAGGATGTGCAGGGTCACCAGAGATTGTTTGGTGTCACCGGAGAAGTGCGGGGTCACCGGAGCTTATTTGGTGTCAACGGAGATGTGCGGGGTCACAGAGGATGTGCGGGATCACCGGAGATTGTTTAGTGTCACCGGAGAAGTGCTGGGTCACCGGAGCTTATTTGGTGTCACCGGAGATGTGTGGGGTCACTGGAAATTGTTTGGTGTCATCGTGGATGTGCGAGGTCACCGTCGATTGTTTGGTGTCACCGGAGATGTGCGGGGTCACCGAGGATGTGCGGGGTCACAGGAGATTGTTTGGGTGATGGAAGTCACCAGAGCTTCTTTTAATTCACTAAACTAAGGGGCAACTCCCTTGTAAAACGAGGGTTAACCCGTTAGAAGATAACGGGTTAGTAGTGGGCAACTTAAGGATACTTCTAACACCTACACTCAAAACTAAATAAAAGAAGAAAGAAAAGGAATGAGTCAGGCGGTTGGTTTATTAATGATGACCCAGTGATAGTCTGTCCGTGAGAAAACTCCCTTTCCCTCAAAACAAAAGGACTTGATACACCCCACCACTCCAATTAGAGTAACACGTTGCAGACGAGCAGAAAGGAGTTAATAGCACACACGGTTAAATTCGAATCAGTGGTACCCATTACCTAATAACTGAGAATTTGAAATTTCAATAACAAACTGAAAACAAAAGATGAAATAACTTGGGAGTAAAAATAAGAATAATATCTCTATGAACAAAGAAGACATCCATACAGGAAATATTAAATAAATAAATAAGTAACATCTAAAAACACCTGAGATAATTCAGTCGAAAACAGAGAGAGGGGGTGTTGCGAACTAGAGATATACATAGAACTCTTCATTACATTTGAATAGGAAAATCAGAAGAACATTTTCCTTTTTCGTTGTCTCCCTCCTCTCTTACCCTTCCAGTTTGGGTTCCTTCTCCTTGATCAATACAACTCACAAAAGTGGACATACGTGTGTAAAGGATAAAAGAAAAGGGACCGAAGCAATAGCTACATCGGTTACCTTTTCCTCCCCCCCATGGTGGGGATACAAGGTTAATGTTAATGAGGATCGATCCACATATTAATCATGACTGTATGTGTTCTACAATGTTTTTAATGGTAGTCAGTGAATCTAATGTGCAATAGTGTGTGGTTTTTCAATAAAATTATATATTTTCTACAATTGGTTGACGTGTCCGGATCCTTAAGTTGCCCGCTACTAACCCGTTATCTTCTAACGGGTTAACCCTCTTTTTTTGTACTAGTTCAATTGGGCCACGGATCGGACGTAACAAGCAATTATGTGTAAATCTAATTAGGGCAGACATAATCAGTCGGATCTCCAGGAAGGAACACAACCCCCTTTTTTCTGCAACTCCCTTGTAAATTGAACAGCCTATTTGTCTATAATAAAACAACCCCTATATATTATTACTGCACTGTAGCGATTGTTATTATTATTATACAGGATTTATATAGCACCAACATCCTATCTAAAGGCAGAGCCAGCTGTACCCGTCCCCTCCCCCATCCATTCCGCCAGTCAGCGCTGGTGGATCGGAGCGGGGAGGGGGGAATCCAGCCCCTCCCCTGTCACGGCAGAGAGCCATGACAGGATCGAGAGGTGAGCAAACGCCGGTATGTGTTCGCTCACCTCCCGATCTACTGAGCCGACCTGTGACAGTCTCATTGTCACAGGTCGGCTAGAACTATGAGGTGAGTGGAAAGCACTCACCTCATAGTTCTCCTTTAAAATACCCGACAAGAGCGGGCAGCTCGTTGGCTGCCGGCTCCTATCATACAAGAATTTTCCGGCCAGCTCTTTCGATCAGCCGATCGAGGGATGCCGACCGAAAGGGTGCCGACACCACTGTGTGAATTTCGGCTGGTTCCTCAAAAAACGGCCAAAATTCGTTCAGTGTATGGGCACCTTTAGAGCGTGAGTGTGCATGGCATGGAAAGGTAGTGCGAGTTATAAGACTAATTCAAGGGACCTGTCAAGGATAGAAATATCAGTTGCTCAATTGGTCTTTAATACATGCTCAACTACTTATTGAGTTACTGGCCTGATAAACATTTACATGTCAGGTGATTTGCCAGCTAATATAAGCATGCCCTCTCCAGGTCAGTGAGCAGCCAAATACCCTGGAACTTGAAGCCCTGGAACTTGAACCTTCAAAACTAAAGGTGTCCACACATCTTTCAATTTATCTGCAGATTTTCTGTGGTCAGATGGAAAAAGTGCAACAGATTGGTCAGGTGGAGATTACTCCAGCCACACAGTTAAGTGTAGATGGAGGAATCTGTCGCACCTTTTCCATCTGACCACAGAAAAACTGCAGATAAATTGTAAGGTGTGTGGGCAGCTTTAGTCAACGGTGAGAGCTCCTATATTTCAATCTTGACAGGCTTTTCTGAAACTATGCTCCACCCACCCATTAGCAGTGCTCATATCTGTCACCTCTCCTGTGAAGTGCATAAAGTGTTTAATTATAAATGACACACAGCCTTAACAGATTAAAGGCATCTAATTTCAGCTAAGATAGTACTAATTTGGCTGGTTCTAGGTTTACAAAGCCAAACACAACAACAGGTTCTTCTTTATGCCTTTCGCTGCCAGCCCCTGCTCTCCACACTTTACCTCAAGTGGCCGGACCATTTTTGCTATTCTTTTCGTTTTTTAGTTTTTTAACTTACAGCTTTATACGTTTATAAAATATCCCCCAAACCATACATTTTCTGAAAGCATAGGTCCCGTAGAATAAAAAGATGCTGCTAATGATTTTGTGCATCCTGGAATAGTTGCACAAATGTTATCAAAACAACATGTTCTATAAAAATACACTACAAAACTGAATACGCAGGCTATGCGAAAAATGTGGTGGTTGCCTTCATACCTATGCATTATTATATAGATAAAAAGATGCAATGCAGCATGTTACAACATGAAGCAATGAGCTGCGGTGGGTTAACATGCATAGAGTTAAATGTACTTTTAAAATAGATAAAAGATAAGAAAGCAACACACTACAGCACTCGTGCTCAACATGCACAAGCGTGCGTTCCGTGCACCCCACTGGTGTTAATAGGTCCTGATTGAGTTGGTGCACCACAGTGCACCAACACACTTAAGGTGCATTACCACAGTGTGTGTAGTGCATGTGTACATTATGTGTGTGTGTGTGTGTGTGTGTGTATGTGTGTGTGTGTGTGTAAATGAGGAACGTTTTTTTGTTTAAATTTTTTTATATTTTCCACAACCCACTCTTTCTGCTGTTACAGGTGGGAGGAGAGCAGTGAGGATCGGAGGGTACACAGGAGACAGTGGGTTGTGGAAGGGATCAGATTGCCGGCACACAACAGGAAGCCTCTGGCAGGCACTGTGGAGCAGTGGAGGAGGGCAGTCACATTTTGTTATAAATGTCTGCGATCAGTGGCTAGTCATCCACTGATCACAGCTATTCATTAATCAGCAGAGTCTAGGAGACCCCAATGCTATAAGTTCATGCTTCCTCTGTAACACTTATGTAAGTGGCAGTGAAAGCGTAAACCTTTATATTTTATGACAATACCTACAGTGTTTTTTGTTTGCATCTTGACTACATGTTGCTTTTTTTACAGTATTTAATAAGTGAGCGGGACAGAGATCCCCAGTGCAACCCTCATTGTATCAGAACACAGTACAGACCAGTTTGTGCTTCAGATGGTCGAACCTATGAATCCACATGCGACTTCCAAAGAGCCAAGTGCAAGGATGCTGCCCTTAATGTGGTTCATAAAGGAAAGTGCAAAGGTAACTTACTGCTTGATGAAAGAATAATATTTAACATCCATGATAACTTTGAGGCATCGTTACTTTACCTATTTAGAGCAAAGTGATGGAGCCTGCTGATAACTTAGTAATGTATACTAACCCACCACCATGCTTCCTCGCCACCTCCCTGCTCTCTCAGAGCACATTGCTATAAACTTAATTGGTCTAATAGAGCAGGAAGCTATATATAAAAGTCAACTGGCAGCCCATGGGACCTTTTTTTGCATTCTGCATCTCCTTTGCTCCATTTCATTATTTTCTTCCTTCACTAAAAGATATATGCCACACTGTTGCAGGTTTGCATATAGCATCATCAATTTATGCAGCATTTCACGTACTATTCATTCACATCAGCCCCTGACCTCAAGAAGCTTATAATCTAAGGTCCCCATCTCCTATACACACATACTAGGGCCAATGTATACCTTGCTCTGCCTTGATAGCTGCACATTAATTGACTCCCATGATGTTGCCTTCACTTGCTATTGGTTTTCAATGGTATGGATGTCTCTTGTGAAAAATAGTGCATGATTTTAAACACAGTACTAATATTGCCATCCATATAAAAATGAAATTATGCAGTACAACTGTTGATATTTTATTCCCAGATGCTGGCCAGAGTAAATGCCGTCTGGAAAGAGCTCAAGCGCTGGAACAAGCAAAAAAGCCTCAAGAAGCTGTCTTTATCCCAGAGTGCAATGAGGATGGATCCTTCACTCAAGTGAGTAAAGAATAATAATGTGCAGGCCCTAAAAAGACTAGACAGGGCACATTTTTCCAGGCATCAAATTGCAGAGCCATATGATTTGGTAAAATATAAATTTGAACTACTTTGCAACATTTAAAAGGGAAGGTATTTTGAATGGAGGTTTATTTTATTTTTTTTGAAGTTTCACCAACATTTTGTTTCATTTGTTTTCTTATGTTATACGCATTTAATACAGGGTGCTAATCTTCTCTGTGTGTGCAGAACATGGTGGGCTGGTAAACACAAAAGGACAGCACTTGCCTTGCATTTCTGAACTAGTCCTGAGAGGAAGATTAGTTGTGTCCCTCCTTGGAATCATTTAGCTGTATGTGGGTAATCTAAGACCCTGGTATTCGGGTTTGCATTGACAAAATAATTGTAAAGCAGCTATATGCAACTCTGAATTACCAGGCTCATACTCTCCTACTGCGATCTGAAAGGGTAAGCATAACTTGTTTATATGCAATAGGTAAAACATTTCAAAAGTTTTATACATAAGCACAGAAATTATATGTAACAAACACTACGCATTCTCTGTACATTGTTCCACAATGCGCACAATGGTAGTGCAATAATTATTAAAGGGCAGTTTGACTTGCGCAGGCGCACATATTCAATTTTCATCTCTGCCAGAAGCAGTGTATGAGAAGTAAGAAGCTTCATACCATCGATGTTACCATCACCGTACCATGAAATCTGGAGCTTACATACTAGGTAGCTTTTAGCTTCTACTTATAACAGTATACACCAGGTAACAGTAGACAGAACCATTTTACTAAATGTTCAGCTGTACGGTCATGACTAGGAGTGGCAGAATTCTGTGGTGGAACTACCAGGGTCGTATGTGTACAACTTTATTGCTATAACATAGGGGACTAAGAAATCCCCTATGTAATAGCCAGTTCACCTAACAGGTCCTCTTTATGGAGACATCAGGGCTCTCCAAGGCCTCTAATGTCACCTAGGGACCCCCACAGAAGCTGATGAAGCAGAGACCTGCTTCATCAGCTTCTCTCCGGTGTTCTGCACCAGAGAGTGACACTGAATGCAGGAAGTGATGTAACATACATCACTTCCTGCATTCGGGGACAGGAAGAGAGATCAAAGGGAGATCGAGTAATGATCTCCCTTTGATCTGCTGTTAGAGCGTCGCCGTGCCGGTCCCAGCCGCACCGGCCACATCGGATCATGGACCGGCAGCGGCGACGAGGAGACAGGGGGAGAAGGGGAGCCAGAGTAATAAAGGGTTAAACAAATACAGGAAACAGGTAGAAGGGGGGGCTTACCGGTTTGAAGGAGGACCTTAGAGGGGTGGGATTTCAGGAGGAGGGTGGCACGTGGATAACAGGATCATTCCTGAGGACACCGGTCACAGGTCGGCTTAGTAGTGGGGAAGGGGGCGGGTACAGCTGGCTCTGCCTCTAGATAGGCAGAGCCAGCTGTCACTCACGCAGCTGGGCGGATCCCGTCAGCTACTTCGGGATCCGCTCCAGGAGCTGTAGCTCGCGGTATACTGAGCTTAGGGTAACGGGAGGACGCTAGTTTGTGTCCTCCCGTTACCCCAAGGAGAACTATGGGGAAAAACACTGACCCCATAGTTCTCCCTTAAACCCCCTTCCCATTCAGGCCATTTTTCAGTATTCAGCGCTGCGGTACTTTGACTGACATTTATTCCGTCATGCAACGCTGTACTAAAATTAATTTTATACCATTTTTTAGGGACAGATAGAGCTTTCTTTTGGTGGTATTTAATCACCACTGGGGTTTTTATTTTTTACTATATTAAAGGAAAAATTACCGAAATTTTTAAAAAAAACTGTTTCCCCTATATTAAATGATAAAACATTTATTATTACCCATTTTTTTGGTAAAATATAAAAGATGGGGTCACGTCGGGTAAAAAGACACCAAACATGTCAAGCCTTAAAATTGCGTGCGCAATCGAAACCTCAAAAAACAATAATAATCAAAATTGGCCATAGGCGACGCTTTAAAAGCTTTTACCGCTCATCAGTTTAGTGTTATCAGTGATTGATGGCCCTAAAATGATTGCTCTCAATGCGACGTTCGCGGCGATATGTAACGTGTGTAGCGCAATTGTCGTTTTTGCACGCTGGTGCACCGGACGCATATTTACGTTTATATCTGCGTAAACGTGGGGGTGGGGGAGTTAAACATTTTGGGGGGGTTTTTTACTTTTTTTATATGTGACTTTTATTTTTTTTATTTATGTATATATTTTGCACTTATTGTTATTGCTATAACAATCCCCCTATATAATAGCAAAGGCACACTGACAGGTCCTCTTTATGGAGACATTAGGGGTCTCTAGGACCCCTAATGTCACCTGTGGACCCCAAAAGAAGCTGATGAAGCAGAGATCTGCTTCATCAGCTTCTTTTCTCTGGCTATAGCAGCCAGATGACTGACAGGTGAATGCGGAAGTGATGTAGCACACATCACTTCTGCATTCACAGCCCGCAGGGAGGTCAGCAAGGAGCTGATCTCCCTTCCTCTTACTCCTGACGCCCTCCCGACCCGATCCCGGGCCACAGGTGCGGCAGCGGATCCCGGGATTGAAGGTGAGGGGTCAGGGGGTCAGGCTATGGAGCCGCCGATCGTCTATATGTGAAACACCCGGTAACGGGTGTTTGCATTGGTCGGGTCTTTTCTGCCCGTGTGCGCCCGCAGAAAAAAAATGCCGTCTGGAGACGGCAACCCGCCAATGCTGCAGTGCCGTCCGTCCGTTTTTTTACAACGGGCGGACGGCAAGTGGTTAAAACAGCCTCCTATCATACAGGGAACTACAAGTTCCAGCATGCACTCACTGTCCCTGTACAACTCTGACATATTACCCAGGGAACTACTGCAAGGGGCTTGTGTCATGGTCCTTGGAATGCTTTATCTCCTGGGACTTCTGTGTCATTATACATATCGGACCAATCGCTGCTTGCCCTGTTTCAAGTCCTCATTTGCATGGCGGAGAGGACCTAGGTGAGGACTGGAGGATAGTTTGCAGTTGACCAATAGGAAGGTGGTCGGTTGGGCCACCTTCAAACTGTTGTTTTATAAAAGTGTGTGTGTGCATCTAATAAAGTAGATTCCTGTTTGAGCTTACATACAGCCTGCCTGGTGTTTGTTCTGAGCAATCACCACTGGATACGAACGGCACCGAGCTGTAGTTCGAATCCCGAATTATCGGATGTCCGAAATATCAGACGATGCAGTCTGAAATCTAAGGAGTGCCGGGAGAGTGGGAGCGAGCAGGGGCTCGTTACAGCTTGCATGCTGGAACTTGTAGTTCCCTGGGTGATTTATATGTGTGTGTGTGTGTGTGTGGGGGGGGGGGGGG
>NW_017306356.1:2203922-2210095 GCF_000935625.1 Nanorana parkeri | reverse complement strand
GTGTGTGCCTTGTGTGTTTTGAGTTGTGGGTGTGTGTGGGTGGGGGGGGGGGGGTGCAAGGACAATGAGGGCATGATGGGACTTGTAGTTCCCTGGGTGATGTGAAGGGGTGTACAGGGACAATGAAGGCGTGCTGGTTGTTGTTGAACTAAAAGTCCCAGCATGCCTTCATTGTTATACCGCCAGGGTCGCAGTGGTCGCATGTGCGACCAGGCACTGGCATTCTTCTACTTGGGGGGCCTGGAAAGGAAGAAAAAGGCCCAGCCCAGTAATCGCCGAGTCCCCGACATATCACCTTTATTATATCTGTAGGACGTACTGGACATAGTGCTGCACCACTGATTTAGAATTAAGAATATAGGATTAATTTATAGAAATAAATTTGGAGAATGGATAATTTGACTTCTTTACAGCACATATATTTATTATGGCTTTATTGCCATGATATTTTCAAAACGATAATATAGTATTTCTCACCATATTAATAAAGATTTAACCTGGTATTTAGTGTTAGGTTAAGCTCAAGTTGACAGTTTTTGGGTAGGTTTGCAGGTTAAGTTAACATTTAGGATTAGGGGTAATCTTGAGAAAAAGAGGATCTGTACTGTAGAAGTTGGGGCCAAAAAAAGCAAACAGAGGGCAAAAACAAACAAACTAGGCAACCGTATTGACTGTAGGCTTTCCTGCAGCTGATTTTTCCCCATTACTGACTTACTATACCTTGTTTGGTACTATCTCTCTGTGTGGAGGCAGCCATCCTGGTAGAGGTGCAGGGCTTTACTTCTTTTTGTCAGATCTGCTCCCTAATGACTGGTGGAAGAAGCAGTAGTAGAGATGAGACAAAATCAGGAAGATCCTTGAACTGCATGTCCCTAGGTACAGCTTCCACCTCAGTAAGCAGCACACTAGCGGCATCACCAAATCTCATGCCAAATCTTCTTAGACCATCAGTCAGAGGCAGCAGTACCTTAGATCCCCAACCTTTTTATCGCCGCGGACCATGCTGCCTAGGGTGTTGTCCAGTAGCAACCATTTTCTCACTGTTCCAATTGCCTCTGTGGTGGGTATGCAGGTGAAGAGGGATGTGACATCGTAGGATACCATTGTTTCTTCTCTGCCCAATATTAAGTTCTGGATTTTGTTTCTGAAATCCTGAGAGTTCTGTATGTGGTGTTGTGTATTTACAACCAAAGGGGCAAGGACTCTGGCTAAGTATTTTGCCACGTTATAAGTCAGTCACAGAGTTTATGCTGCTGACAATTGGCCTAAGAGGGGTCCCATCCTTGTGCATCTTCGGAAGTCCATATATACACGGAGGTTCATTTATATATGGTAGTAGCGCTTCTTTACTCCCCTTTTTTAGCTGAAAAATAAGGCCCTCTTCTAGTTGATTAATAGTATGTTTTAAGGCATAAAGTGTGAAATGGTTCTGCCGCACACGTTCATTTAGCAATTGTTTCTGGGCCTTATGTAGTATCAGCTTGGCTTTGTGACCCTTTACTGTGGAGTCCAAACGTATGCTACAAGGTACCACCCCTGTTGTCGGCATCTGAGGTGAAAGCGTACGTGGTTTCTATAGTCTGCCAATTTTCTTGCTGTCTTTTCATATTCTCGTACAAGTTTAAGGGTTTTCTACGTAAAATGTGTCGCAATATGTCTGTGAAGGTTCTCATTCATCCAGGTCATGGTATATCTGTAAAAAATAAGTCAAGGCAACTGTACTTGCTGTATTTTTCTTGCAGACATTTCACTGGTCATCCAACCATTTTTTTTTTAATTCAGAATGACTTGTACAAAAAGTTATCTGGGAATAAATATGGTGAATGTTGCTTCAATCCACACAGTCTGTTAGTCACAACCAGGTGTTGATTGCATAATTGGAATCTAGGAGGTATTATTTGTCGAATCCTGACCAGAAGGTTTTGCTCTTCTATGCTGTGCCATACGCTGGTGTAGCTGCTGTTTTGTTTCACCGACATACAATTCTGAGCACTCCTCAGTGCACTCAACTGCATACACAGGGCAGGTTTGGAAGGTTAAAAATTCCTCCTGGACTCCAATTATGTCAATGCAATCAACACCTGGTTGTTGATTGCATTTGGGAGGGAGGGGGTGCTCACTTGTCCCCTCCCCCCCCTATTCTTTCCTGCCCTGCCAGGCCTGTGCTTGGATCAAGGGTCTGGTAGTAATTTTAGGGGGGACCCATGTTCTTTTTCCCCCGTTTTCTGGGGGTGGGATTCCCCTTAAAGTTCATTCTAGACCTAAAGGGCCTGGTATGACTTTTAGGGGGAACCCCATGCACATTTTTTTTACTCGAGGGGGGCTCTTAACTTTCCGACCAGACCTAAAGGGTCTGTATGGATCGGGAGGGGGACCCCATGCACATTTTTGTTCTGACTATGTAACTGGGGGTTAAAGAATGCACCATGCAATCTGTTACTTGCTGCAACACAACACTGACGCCCATGTGTGAACTGTACTGGGCGGTTGCTATTGTTTTATCACACATAGGTTTTAATAGGCAGCAGAGAGGCGTTAAAAACGCTTTTCCAACGCCTGGTTTTGCTGCACGTGTGAAAGAGCCCTTAAACCTATGTGTCTGTTCCTGTGCTACGCATTACATGATGGTGACTAACAAAACAGCTTGTGCATAGGCCTGCATCGAACTTATATAGTGTTAATTTGATATATATGTAGCAGTTTCAGCTCACCATTTTTTTTTTTTTAACAGGTATTCAGCTCACCATTTTATAACAGTTTAAGGATTCTTAGACCAAAGTTCATCCATAAGATTGTTTCCACACTGTAAAATAAAATTATTACCCAGATTTGGATGTATCAAAGGATATATCAGATAATGACCTGCCCTGGTAATTTTTCCAGGCTGTTTTACCAGGAACGGGAGTGAACCTATGCTCAGGTTTCACGGCAAATTGCTGGAAAACTCAGTCTGTTGCCTCCACTTTTACTCCCTACTGGTGGTAATTTGGCAGCGTGTACATTGTTAGAAAAGCCTAATTCAAATGACTGATGACTCTGTACTGGACATATTGTTCTAACTCTTCCATCAATCATATTTTTGGCAACTGCAATGAACAGAAAGACTGTACAAAGTTGAAGGCATATGTATTAGCTGTGAGGTTCATGCAATGGGAACTGCATTACAATCTTGTGTAACATTATTCAGTTATACGTTATGTATAAAGTAGGTGACCATACATAAGATGATTACCTGCAGATGAGGCTCTTTTGAGACAACCATCCTTAAACATATTTGCACAGATCTCTTTTGGATGAGAAGAAAGATCTGATTGTTTTATGGCCGCATCTGTGCGTGTATGTAGTTGTTCTCAAACAATAATTTCTGTTGTCTCCAATGTAATATGGGCAGCAAGCACTTTCCTAGGCTACTTAGATTGGCCATCACCATGCATTGCCAAAAATGAACAGGTTGTACAACTCATCACTGAGTGAAAGTTTTCGGACAGACTGATTGTTAGGTGTATGGATACCAGTACATATTTCATTTATAGGCACAGCGGGGGATAGAGATTCTGGCACCTCCTTCAGAAAATTACACATTAGTCAAAATGTTCAATTTGAACAGACTTAGAGGATGCAGTCTACCTGCTAAGTGCAAAGGTTCATGAGCATGAGCATCATGAGTACTAAACCACTTCTGCAAATTGCTTTGGTTTGTGCTGGCAACTTGGTCCACCAGAACTCCCTGTACCTATTCCTGGAGCTGTGAAGACCAGGGACAACAGTCTGTGCCTGTTTGAATCTGTATGGACATCTGTCACATCATAGGATATGCTTCATTCCAGTTATGGTCATTCATATTATTCTCATTCACATCTCCTTCATCTTCCTACACTCAATACATGCTGAACATTGAGGGATTTGTGAGGGTGGAAAGTTGCAAAGCTAAGAAGAACTGGAAAGAGCCTGCTGTCCCATCTAAAGTAATTGGGGTCAATTTACTAAATGAAGGGTAGGCAACCCTGGGGGCAGAGACATGAGCAGATTTGTAGTTTCACCATAGCTGGAGTGGGGAGGTTGCCTTCCTCGTACTAAATCATAACACATGCATTACTTTCATTTCTGTGCACTGTTTGTATTTTACAATAGAAAATAGTTTTTTAGTTCACTACTGTTTTTATTTTATAGATATTTTTAATATACTGCATGTACTTTATATGATCTTTATTAGTTTTTTATTATTATTTTTATGGACTTTTGTTAGTAAAAAAACAGTCAACAAAAAGGATGACATATGAGTTTTTTCCCCTGTTGCAATATTGCTACCTTCTGGCGTTGCCCAGAAATCCTGCCAGTATCAGAATTTCCTTTTGCAGGCTGACAATACTAATCCATTGCCTCAAAGCTAACTGCAGTGTCGTCAGACTGCTGTGCATGCTCCTTTAGTTGGCCATTGGACTAGTATCTAATATACCCGAAAGGCAGCCCAATAGCCAACTGAAGCAGTGCGCATAGTACATATGCTTGAACTATTTCTTTCTTAAATATAACATGTCCAAACCTATGTTGCGTTTACATATGTAAACTGAATGATTTGGTGAGAAATTATTGTGGCACAAACTAAAAAAATTGTAGTAAAACATAAAATTTTAGTAAATTGTATAATCTAGCTGCAACAAATCATGGAATCTTGTATATAAATCTCAAATTAAAGATAACTAATTGCACTGGTTTTAGCGCAGTGGCAGTTTCATGAAAAGCACTGGTAACATTAGCTAACCTATTTTGTTAAGTGGAAAGCTTTTCCATTGTTTATGTCCTTAGGTAGGCATAGACAATTTTCAACAAATCAGCGTTTCACTTTCAGTGCATGCTGGGATCACTGATGTAGGCATAGGCATAGACAATTTTCAACAAATCAGTGTTTCACTTTCAGTGCATGCTGGGATCACTGATGTACAACAGTGTCTGTTACATCCTGCACTTCACATTATAAAAAAGCTCAAATGTGCATATGCTACAAAAAACGGTTTTATTTGTACTTGCATTTTGCTCAGATCTTTATTTTTCATGTCTAACTGGCAACATGGTCAGTTCACAAAGCTGTAAGAATTTGTATAACTGTGTTTGTTACTTTATGCAACATTCATGTTCTCATCAAAATATTCTGTTCACAAAAATTATTATTACTGAGATGAGGAATTATGCATGAAATAGCTTCTTAACCATGGAAAACTGTTAATTCTCATGGATCTGGTTATATCTCATTACTTTATCCCATCCTCAAACAGCTGTATTTTCTGCTCTCCACAAAGATACATCGCAGAGCCTCACAATTAACTCCAGTCTGAAGATAGTGGTATTTCACAGGAAACCTGGAAAATATGAAGGCTGCCATTCCTGACTATACTGAGCATTCATTTATGATAAGTGAACAGACTTAACTAAATTAGTAAAGTTAATGCTCACTTTGCAAAGTGTATGTTCACCTTATAAAGTGAGTGTTGGTAAATAAGGTGAAGCAATCTTTACTATGAATACCCAATCATGTACCAGAAAAAAACAAACTGTGTTCATGATTGGGTATTCAAAGGGGAACATAGGCTAACCTTCTTATTTACCACCAACTTCTACTTGCATAGTGAACATCTGCTAAGTAAACAGCCTTTACATGGTTTCCAGTGCTTACTGGAGGGACAGAGCCAGCTTTCAATCAGGTGGCTGGGTGCAGTGCGGCTCTGTCTTCCTGTGACCCTAAAGAGTACTATGGCAAAAAAAAGGTTGGGCCATAGTTCTCTTTTAAACATATGAGTATAATACTTGGGGTTGGGAGTCTTGGATTGGTAAATAAAGGATAGCTTTATGAAAGTAAAGTTGACTTTGAAGACGGAAGAAAATCAGAACTTCTGATCTGCATAAGTCATAAATTAGATACAAATCCATGCATACAATAGCCAAGCTACTAGCATTTTGAAACGGAGAGTTTATCTGCCACATCTGAATATTTATCTCAGTAGATGTTTTAGTACAGATGATACATTTTTTGGAATATGTCTTTTACATAGAAAATACCTCAAACATCCAGTGGCGTCACAAGCGGGGTGCGGGGGGTGCGGCCCGCATCCGGTTGACACCATTGGAGGGGTGACACCAAAATGACTTACAGTCATTTTGGTGTCACCCCCCTCTTG
>NW_017306356.1:2182872-2203907 GCF_000935625.1 Nanorana parkeri | reverse complement strand
CGGGGTGACACTCGGACACAGCTCCGGGTGTCACCCAGCCTCGGGACGCCACTGCAAACATCACACCAAATCAACAACAACCATACATCCCCCAAAAAAATTAAAATAACCTCAAACATTACATACATGTGGTAGTTCAACTGGTCCATGCAAAATAATATTCAGCTAATTACAAACATTGCTTTTATGCTAAGTAAAAATAATCAGATTACATAGAGCATCTCTTATAACATTGTTAAAATAAACATCTCACTATTTCTCCTAAAGACACCTAAACAAAGTCTGCACCCAAGACAGTGTCTCTGGGCAGGGCTCAGGGAAGGACGTGGATGCTAACCAGGGGTTTGTTGAAATATATGATAGATAGATAGATAGATAGATAGATAGATAGATAGATAGATAGATAGATAGATAGATAGATAGATAGATAGATAGATAGATAGAAAAATAAATAAACACTTGAAGCATGTCAGTAGTTTTTTTTTTGCATCTGCATACTGGTTTGCTTTAACTGGTATAGTTCTCTTATAGCAGGATTTTCCTTCGGTCTCTTAGTTTGTTATGTCCATAGTCTACAAGGTGTAATACTTGGAATCTGAAGTTACTGAAACGGTCTTATTATCCAACATTCCAAGAGTTCTGTTGATCCTGAAAAGAGAATTCCAAGATACTTCCCAAGGCTTTCTGTAAACAAATCTGAAGCCTGTAAGCATATACTGTCAGAGTTTCTTCGGCTAAACAGAATTGTAATGTATCAAGTGATTGCCACAGTTTACCTCATGCATTGCTTACTCTCATTGCTTTGTTACCCAAAGCAATAACCACATAATGTCCTTCTGTTATGGTAGTGAGGTGCTGCAGTTCTCCATCAGGTCCATCAGCAGAGGGCGGGTACAATGCTAGTTTACTATTGGCTATTGCAAATTTAAATAGACAATAGGAATGTAGCAATGCATTCCAATGGGAACATTTGGGAATTCAGCCGTACTAGCCTGAAGTGAATAGCCTAACAGTGTTCGGCTCACTTCACTTGGGGTCGGTTGTTCACTCGGCTGCCCTCGGCAGCTTAGTGAATAGACCCGTAAGTGGTTAGAAGAGAGGCAGTTTAATCTCAGAATTAGCAAGGTTTTTTTTGTTTTTTTTTACAGTGCGTGTAGTAAAATTGTGGAATTCCCTACCACATTCAGTAGTGTCTGCTGAAAGCATAGATACATTCAAGAAACTTTTAGATGAGCTTCTTGAGTCATTAAATATACAAGGATATGGGTACTGCTAGAGTCAAGTATGTACACACACACACGTTGAACTAGATGGACCTGTGTCCAGGGCCGGATTTACTCCCTCCCCCCTGGAGAATGGCAGACCTGCAGGCTGCATACAAGTGAACTCGCCTTCCCTGCTGTACATTTAGCTCTGCTTGCCCAAGGCAGGGCTAAATGTAGAAAACAACTACCCACCTGGCCCCTGGAGCTGCATGTCCCAGACATCAGGAGGTAGGAATTCCACACCCCTGCTGCCCCTCTACTCCCTGCTGCCCCAAGGCCGGGCCTTGGTTGGCCTTGTGGGAAGCCCGACCCTGCCTGTGTCTTTATTTAGCCTTACCTACTATGTTAGCAGTGCATCAAACTGATTGTTTAGCAAAAAAAGCACCAGATCAGTGTTGGAAACACAACAGCATATTACTGACATTCTACTGTTATGTCTTTTGAGCTTTAGTGCAATGCTAGTCTTTGTGCGCATGTTTGTCTTTGATACAGAGAAAGATTTCATTTTTCTATTGTAGCAGAGCATCCCAGAGGGAGCCTGGGAAAGTCCTGTTCGGAGTTTATAGGTCTCCCAGGTTCCTCTCCTATACATTTAGGGATTGCTGATCCGGGCTCCAGTGCAGGGTTTACTCCTCTCTCCTCTGACAATTTAACCTCACCTGGAACCCGTAGTCAGAGCTCTCTGCCTGGGAATCAGACAAGTCCTATCTGAGAGACCTGCAAGGTTGGTGAAAACTTACAAACAGTTTCGGTGGAGGCTGACAAGCGGTAGGCCTGCTCAGCCTGTTAGTTAGGAGCTATATCTTTTATTTGTGAAGTTAGTGCCGGGATATGGCTAGGTTTTATTTTGTTGATTTCATGTGAACCACTGTACAGCACCTGTGAATGCTCTTGTTAATATCACTAAAAAACACTGCACTGTTTGCCACTACTCCCCTGGATTCGGTATCTGTGCCCAAGAGACTGCTTATTCCCAGGGGGCTTATGTGCCAGCTACCGATCGCCTGCTCACACTAGCTATACGTTTCGTCTCTACAATGCTGTATTCTGCTGCAATGTTCTTCTAAGCAAGTAAAACTTAATTCAGCATTCCTCAAGACCTCAGGGCTTCGTCTAAACACATAACCAACAGGTTATGGGCCCAGACACTAAACAGAACACTGGAAGTCAACAGCAGCTGCATCCAAGCTAATGAAAGATGGGAAGTAGCTCAGATATGAAGTCTGCATTTGCAAAGCTCAACAATACCAACTACCAGCTATGGAAGTTCATACCGTGTTTCCCCGAAAATAAGACAGTGTCTTATTTTTTTTTTTTGCACGAAATAAGACACTAGGTCTTATTTTCGGGGTAGGTCTTATATTGCAGAAATCCCTGAAGATAGTGCTAATGCTTGCTGCTAAGCAAAGACAACTTGTGACTCAGAACAGTATACATGGTGAAATGACAACAAGCCACATGACCAGTGATACAACCTTTTTCACAGAAATTGATTTCAGTGGAAAGAACAAAGTCTTCCTAGCAAATGGGAAGGTAACGGTCAAGGATTCTTGAACTGCATTATACCGCCAGGGGACAAGCAGAAATTCCACCTGAAAAAATTTACTGTATGTCCCAGACCTAGAAGGAAGTCTTCAATCAGTGAAAACCCTTGCCAATAATGGTCTCACAGTTTAATTCCGAGATGATAAATGTACAATCCGAAACAAATAAGGAAGTCCCGCCCCGCCTGACGAGACAAAGCTCCACCCCCAACCCGTCCCCAAGCTACTGGAAGGGAGGAGCCCTTCCAGTAGCTGTCTCTCACTTGCTCCTCACCACTGAGGCTCCGTGACAGGGGGGAGGATTTCCCTGCTGTGCAACCTGTTAGATGCCGATCTGAATGGAGAAAAAGCTGTCAGCTTCAGATATGAAGCTGACAGCTTTTTCCTCCATAATTCTAGGTGAGGCTCTGCCTCCCCTGACTGCACGTCCCTGGCACCTGGTGATGAGGGAGCATGGAGCAGTGGATGACACCCCCCCACCATGGCAAGCAATGGGATGGGATACTCTAGTCCCCTTCCTTGCATCTTCTGTCTGTTTGGACAGCCAAGTGGACATTATACTGTTTTTTTGTATTTCCATGGTCTTTTTCTGCTCTTCTGGTTATGTTACTTATCTTCTTGTCTTTCTTTGTCTGGGTCTTGCAGCCTATTGTCTCTGTAAGATTACACTTCTTGCTGAGGCTACCCCTTTCCCCTCTTCTCTGTGGTATGAGGCCGATGCCTTATTTAATTTGCCATTTATTAATCGGATTAATGGCTAGTAAGTTCACATTGATTTCCTATAATGTGCAGGGATTTAACTCAAGCGTTTGCTTATTACTGTCATGCAGATGTGTTCTGCTGAATTCTTTACAAGGACCTTACCCATGTTAACTAAGGCCATGGGGACACTGTAGCAACCACAGGAACCTCCACTGGTTTAGGCTACAGTCACTACCTAACACAGGGTATACACCGGAACCTCTGTGGGTTTTGGAGACACTTCTGGCCTATATAGAGAGGGAGAAGATGGACCTTCTACCAGGGACTGTATGCCCTGTAACTTCTTATTATCAACAGCCAGTATTTTGGGGTATTCCGGCCATATCTATCTACCTCTTCAGTTCAACGTTCTGCAATAAATACTTAAAAGGCATCAATGGACTCAAGATCTGCTTACTGATGCAAGACTTTATATGAGTAATTACACTTGGGGACAAGCTTATCTCATCTGGGGGTCCCTCTTGTAACCACAAGGTGCAGTTGGGTTGAGGCAATGCCATTACAGTTATTTTACAGTTCCATATTCCCACCTAGCGGAGTCTCAAGATCCCCTTGTTACCCACAGGCTGGCAGCAGTAGCTGATTGGAGAGGGTCATCTCACATAAACCCCCCCCCCTCCCCCACAAAAAAGGGGGTTCACAGATATAGTTTGTCTCCAAGAAACTAAATTTTCTACCTCTTCCTGCCCAAAGTATTTACATAGAAATTACCCTCAGTTCTATTGTGCCAACTTTAAGGAGCAGAAAAGGGGAGTACTAGTGGCATTTAAGAGAAAATTTCCCCTTTATACGTAATAAATTATGAAACCAACGGGTTGTTATATTATCCTATTGGGGACTGTACTGGATGTTGGGGTGACCACTGTTTTCCATACATTTCCAACACGCTTCAGTTTCTTTTGCATTTATTTCAGGTGGTCAATCATCATGCTAAAGGACTGTTGTTTCTCACAGGAGATACCAACTTAGTCCTCCACCCCAAACTGGATAACACTAAAAAGGTTGGTGTCCAGGAAAGGACTCTGACTCCATCATTTAATTCTTTGTTTTCCACTATGTAGAATAATGATTAGTTGATGTGTGGAGGGAGTTGAACCCTAGAACTAAGGACTATATATATTATTCTAATCCTCACTAAATTTTTACCCTCCTTTGTTGCGGCAAAAATCAGATTGATCCCTCGGTCACAGTCCCAAGTAATATAATTTGGACTGGAGTGTGGTGCCCCTTGCCAGAGCCACTGGCGACTCAATGATTCCCTACTATCAACCATACATAACTTGCCTCGAATCGAATACTGTGCATGTCAATATTTTGATCTTAATGAAGGCTCTGTCCAGTCGCCTGTGGCTCTTTGGGAGGCACATATAAGGTTACCATGCGAGGACATTTGATTGAATTGGCCACCCACTGGAAAAAGGGAACAGACAAAATTGCTGCATTGTAATCGCAATTAGAACAATTAGATCGCTTGTTGAAGGACAATTCTGACCGCAAGCTTTTTGCCCGATGTCATCTGTTAGAACCAAGTTGAATTTACTGACCAACAGTCTGAAAAAAAAAGTTTACGATGGTCTAAACATTAATTCTATTCGCAAGCTAATAAACCTGGTTCATTATTAGCTAGGAGACTGAGCACCTTACCTACTCATACTGTCCTTCTATGCCTCAGACACACTCGGGTAAGTGTGACAGCACACCCAGAAAAAATATTTTTGAAATTTTCCACAAAAATCTGGGGGCTCTCTATAAATCCACCGCCATTTCAGGACTCAGTTGCTGGAGAACCTCTAGAACTTTATAAGCCTCTAGAATACTTTTCTGCCTACTATTATACATGGAGACCAAGTAGGGTTTATTCCAATAAGAATAAAACCTAGCATTTCTTATACGTTCTAATCCTAATATTAAGGGGATTGAGATGGCAGGAGCAGAATATAAAACCCAGTCTTTTTGCAGATGTTCTGCTTACCCTTACTGAGTCTGATACCATAGTTCTGAATCTCTTAACCCTATTACAATGTTTTTCTGAAATTCCTGGTCTTACTGTAAATTGGAGTAAATCTGCTGCACTGAATGTGAATCTCATACCTCATTCTACATATGAACACCTTTTGTAATACTTATACGTTATGGGCTAAAAACCTGTTACGGTATCTAGGAATACAAATTGCATCTTCCTACGATACTTTTATATGCCGCAAATTTATATTCCTCTTTTTCGCTCTCTGAGGCATATAATGCACTTATGGCAAACTTATCGCCTTTCCTGGTTGTGTAAGGTGGCTGCAGTTAAAAATTACATTATTGCCTAAGTTCCTTTATTATTTTCGAACGCTACTGATGTGATATCTACTTTTACCTTGCGTTCTTTGCAGCAGGGTATACTACAATTTATCTGGCACCCTTTCAAAGCTAGGGTATCCAGAGTTACTCTCTACAGACACAAAAAATTATGGTGGTATTGGTTTACCTAACATTAGGCTTTATTACCAAGCGTCCCAGCTTTTACCACTTATAGCTATTCATCAGTAGGGGAATATACAACTTTGGGCGTTACCGGAAATTCCTACGTGTTTTCCTATACCACTAACTGTTCTACCTTGGCTACCTTTTTGCGATAGACCTAAGACATTGAGCCCTCTTTTGAAACATCCCTTAACCCCGTCATGACTGAGGCTTTTCCATTAATTTTTTTGCACCCATGTTATATTCCACACTTTAGGCCTGAAAATTACTTAAAACCCCCAAACATTATATATTTTCTGAAAGCCAAGACCCTATAGAATAAAATGGTGGCAGTTGCAAATTTTTATGTTGCACAATATTAGCGCAACTCCTTATCAACCCCCAAAATGTTTTGAAACATGCACTTACATGCTCCAAAAACACAATAAAATACAATTTAAAAAAAAAATAAAATATAAAAGATGAGGTTAAAACGAGTAAATAGATACCCAACATGCCCGGGTTAAAAATTGTGTGCATCCTTGAAACGGCAACAAAATTCAGTAACCCAAAAAGTCCATATACGACTCTTTAAAAGCCCCCACAAGCCATCAGTTTAGAGATACCCCAAAATACTGGCCCTAGAATTATTGCTCACTCCGGCGTGCGCGGCGATACCCAACATGTGTAACGCTTCGTCGTTTTTATACTTCGGCGCACCCGATGCGTGTTTACGTGTAGACACTCGCGGGGAGCGCTTTTTAAATTATTTTACTTTTATTTTACTGCCTGGAGCGGCAGATTCGCTGAGGCAGAAGGGTTACAGACCTGGATGTGATGCCCTCGTGATGCGGACGGCGGCTTGGGTTGGTGTTTGCTGCTTTGCCTAGGGCAGCAGCAAAGCTAAATACACCGCTGTATTGAAGTGCAGATCGCACTTAAATAGCTTATTGCTGAGCTTCAGGAGCCCAGCACTGACAGCTATGGGACCGGAAGTGATGCAATCTGCTTCGCTCCCGGTCCCATAGAACAGCTCCCATTCACCGGCCCATAGAAGCAATCTGACGGCCGCTGAGCCGCCAGAATCGCTTCTACTGTAAAGCAAACAGTTGGCTTTTCAAGTTTAAACAGAGTCTGTTTAAACACCCTAGATGCACTGTACGTCGCTGGTCGTGAAGGGGTTAAATATTTGGGAATCTTAAATATTCTGGCACTCTCCCCCTTTTCACAACCGTTATTTAAGCCGGGTGATACTGACCCCTTGACCTTCCGGTGGTGGACAGCTAATGGTTTTAATAGTCTATAATTTTTTTCGGTTCCTCTACTGTACCTCAGTGGACCTATATTAAAAGGAACATAAACAACCACCTGAAGTTGAATTGTTTAGGTACCTACATTGGATTTCATCCTTGGCTAGCAGGAGGAATCCGAAACACCCTCTCACATGCTTTGAACATATCTGTCTGTACACCCTGGAGGGTCCTGGCTAGTTATGGTTTTATATTCCCAATTAAATAAGCTTTCAAGCTATAATTCGCATTCTTATGTTGGAAAATGGGAGAGGGAGTTGGGCACTCCTGGATGGAAGATGAATGGAAGCAAATGTGGCAGAATATCGCAGGATGTTCATTCAATATCACAAATGTAGGAGTGGCCTATAAGTTCATTATGAGATGGTATATGGTCCCCTCCTGTATTGTGCGAATGAATGCAGCATTCTCAGGATACTGCTTTTGTGGTTGACATGCAACATGCATATCTGGTGGCAATGTCCCTTTGCTACTATTTTTTGGTCAAAAATTTCTAGGTTATTAAATGCGCTAAATCACCCTGGAGCCTGGTGGCAGCAGGTCCAGTGGTTGCTGCTGCTAAAGACAGAGATCAGTAACTCTTACCTCAAGTGATGCAGCGTTAGGTGTTTGGGCATGCGGTGCATGGACGCTGTAACCACACTCTTTCTGAAAAGGCATGGAGTCTACATCTGCCTGGATGATCCTAACCCTCCTCTACCTCTCTCCCTGAAGTTCTTCAATAAATGTTTCACTTCACAACTACAGTCTGGACTTCAGTCACTTCAGTCGTTCAACGAAAGGGGGTAAATGCTGATGGGCAAAGTGAGCCATAATACCCCTAGACAAGAAGAATCGGAGCTGTTAACCCATAGCAACCGATCCTAGCAACTCAAGATGTGCTGGTGTGCTGTGGAACCATAGCAGAGGTTTCTTATAGAGCAAAGACAGGAAGACCTGTTAGTTCAGTTTATTGTAGATAACCCCTTCAGAGCCACCAGTAGTGTTATCCTATATTGGGATAGTGCTGACTGGGGAAGGGGAGTGATATATACTGTGTGTGTGTGTGTGTGTGTGTGTGTGTATATATATATATATATTAGTGAGAATTAGCTCCAAACAGTAGCGCATTAAGGACGCATCCACTCGCTGTAATCTTCCTTCAAGGGCTTCCCACTTTTAGTAAAGCAAAGTTCACAAAACAGAACAATTACCCTCGCAGGGTTTCTTTAGCATCTCATGGCAGCACATGCCCATCCAGCCTCCTGGCTTTGCATTTGCAGCACCGCTGCTCCGGCCTCAGCCCACTGTCTGTACCTCCAGAGAGTTACAGTTGTGTGCTGACCTGCACACTGGGGTTTTTCCAATCCACAGCACCCTGCTGCACTGGCCTCCACTCTGTCTCCCAGATGGAGCCTTCCTGTCTCCCAGGTGGAGCTCTGAACCCTTCCTAACACCTTCATTTTAAAGGCTGTGCACACCTATGCCATCAGCATGCACTGGACACATCAAAATATGGACACAGAAATGAAGATTACACAGTGGCATTGCCACCCACTGTCACAATATATACACACATACATGGAATATATACATACATGGAATGGTTCCAAGGTAAGGATGAATATGAGTGGGGACATCCCTGCCTGGTGCCATTGGAGATGGAAAATAAATCAGAGCAGGCCTCGTTCACACGGACGGCAGCCGACGGGGACGAGTACAATGCAGAGATCAATTGCATCATGCCAGGACCCAAGCCTATGTGGCGAAGGGTGGCCTGAATAAGGCGCCACTCCACCCTGTCAAACGCCTTCTCCGCATCGGTGGATAACAGCATTAAGGGTGACCGGGTGGAGCGGGCACAGTGTATTACATTGAGCACTCTGGTGGTGTCCCTCTGCTCCCGTCCCGGAACGAAACCCGCTTGGTCCAGGTGCACCAGGCCAGGGATGTACGGGAGTAATCTGTTGGCCAGGATCTTGGCAAAGATCTTCAGATCTAGGTTGAGGAGAGCTATGGGGCGATAACTGCTGCATTGAGATGGATCCTTGCCTGGTTTGGGTATGACCGCTATGTGGGCACGAAGTGAGTCTTTGGGGAGAGAGGAGCCCGTCAGGATAGACTTGTAAGCGGCAAGAAAGTGGGAGGAGAGCGAGTGGGAGAAGGTCTTGTAGTAGGGCAATGTGTAGCCGTCGGGACCAGGGGCTTTACCCGATTTGGCCTGCTTGAGCATGCCAGCGTCACTGAGGTAATGCAGCAGGTTCGTCGGAGGCGATAGGGGATGTGCCAGGCCTTGCACTAAGGTTGTACAAAGAGCTCTAAAAGTTCTGGAACTCCCTGGCCATGTCGGCAGACGACGTCAATTTCGTTCCTGCACTGGAGATTATATGGGGTATGTACGTTGTCTGGCGGGAACCCCGTAGGGACAAGGCCAGACACCTGCCCGGCTTGTTCCATAGCTCGTATAAGGTGCGACGTCCTTTCAGAAGGCCCTGTCGTACTTTGGTGAGGAAGAGGTCGTTGAGTTCCGCTCTAAGCGAGACCAGTTCCTTTTTTTTTTTTTAAACAAAATAATGTATTGTTTTTTCAAACATATAGTACAACCGTGCACACTATTTTTGCCTAACATTGATGGCACCATACATAGCTGTGCATTCAACATAACATTACAGCATCAACAGCCGTGGAAAAGGAAATAAGTAAAGAACAAAAGGAAGGAAAGAAAGAGCAAACAAAAAAACAGTTCTGGTTCTACAATGCAGGTGGTGGAATCATTCCCACAGCCCTCTTATATACCCGCCAGAGGGCTGGCCTTGACAGGAGATCGTTGGATGGGTGTGCCCGACAATGGGGCACCTAACTCGACTGGACCCTCAGGTCGGAAATGGTACAGGCAGGTTTAGAGCACTCCAAACGGGGCACTAGTCCCTACTCAGGGACGTGCGTCCTGGTCGAGACCAGTTCCTTAAAATGGGTAGCCGCCAGGGATTTTTTGTGTGCAGCTTCTAGGGCGTGGAGTCTGGCAAACAGCTGAGCCAACTTCACTGCCCCCTCCTGTTTCCTGCGGGCACCATGCTTGATCAGGACGCCTCTGACAACGCATTTATGTGCCTCCCACACCACCGAGGGTTCATGGGTTGTGGAGGTGTTCTCTAAGAAGTAGGAAATTATCATGGAGTCTAACTCAGAGCGGATTACTGGGATTTCTTGGAGCAGTGATTCATTCAAATGCCACAAGGGGCTTTTGGGGACACAGGGGAGGAGTTCCAGCTCTATGTGGACTGGGGCATGATCAGATAGTAAGATATCTCCTATCAGCGTTTTGGTGACCAAAGGGAGGTCCTTATGGCGAAGGAAGAAATAGTCTAGGCGCGAGTATGTGTTGTGTGCAGAAGAGTAAAACGTGAAGTATCTGACTTGTGGGTGCATGATGACTTGCAGTGTTCTGTTTAGTACCTGGGCCCATAACCTATTGGTTATGTGTTTAGATGAAGCACTGAGATCTTGAGGAATGCTGAATTAAGTTTTACTTGCTTGGCAGAACATTACAGCAGAATACAGCATTGTAGAGAGGAAACATATAGATAGGAAAACTTCCTCTGTATCATAGACAAACATGCACATGAAGACTAGCATTGCACTACAGCACAATCTCTATAGCTCAAAAGATATAACAGTAGAATGTCAGTAATATGCTGCTGTATTTCCAACACCCCTTCTCAACAGCATATGCATTGCTATATGATGTTTAGTTACTGTCAAAGGCAGAGGCGGCTCTAGACTTTGTGAGGCCTTAGGCGAAACTCAAAAGTGAGGCCCCCACTTACACCCATAATGAAAGAAAAAGCAAACAATTAAAAATGAACTGTATACATCGCATATTGTAAGACTAGTGGCGGTTATTCACAAAGCTAGCCGAAGGATCACCTGTAGCTACGGCTGATCCTTCGGCTAGCTTCGGCCGTCTGAGCCCTTCAGTTTAGTAGAACCGAAGGGCTGCTGTACGGGCTATTTACTATAGCCCGTACAGCTCCTGAAGTTGGCAGAGCGGCTCGGTCGTGCCGAAGGCATATGCTTCGGCTTGACTGAGCCGAGGTGAAAGCCAAAGCTGGCCAAACGGCTGGCCATTGGCCAGCCGAAAGCCTGCTACTGACAACTGGGCAGCGCCAGCCGTGAACTGTCACTGCTAGCTCCGCCCATTCATTTTCTACGTTTTTTTACAGTTTTTCTATTTTGCTCGGTACCACAGAGGTACCGAGCAGAATAGCCGAATGCGGCCGGGCGGCATTTGGCTATTCGCTCACTGCTGTCCGGCCCCTATGGGAATAGGCCGAACAGCAGCGAGTGGCCTGCTGGAGGTTCGGCTCAGCTGATCCAGATGTTGGATCGGCTCAGTCGCACTCCTTCTGCACTTCTGGTCGGCCGAACTGCAGAGTGCAGTGGTCAGATCGAAGGTACGCCCAGAGTGCAGAGGTCAGATCTAGGGAACGCACAAAGTGCAGAGGTCAGATCTAAGGAACGCACAGAGTGCAGAGGTTAGATCTAAGGAACGTGCAGAGGTCAGAGCTAAGGAACGCACAGAGTGCAGTGGTCAGATCTAAGGAACGCACAGAGTGCAGAGGTCAGATCTAAGGAACGCACAGAGTGCAGAAGTCAGAAGTAAGGAATGCACAGAGTGCAGTGGTCAGATCTGACCTCTGCACTCTGTGCATTCCTTAGAAGTAAGGAACGCCCAGAGTGCAGAGGTCAAATCTAAGGAACGCCCAGAGTGCAGAGGTCAGATCTAAGGTACGCCCAGAGTGCAGAGGTCACAAGGTACGCCCAGAGTGCAGAGGTCAGAAGTAGGAACGCACAGAGCGCAGGTCAGATCTAAGGAACGTCACTGTAAATTGTACCCAGAAGCGGCCGTGTCACCGTGTCCTGGGTGCTTTATATCACGTCGTATATGATTCGTCACCAACCCGGCCAGCTCACTTTGTTTTGGGGCAGGGAGGGGCGTGGCGGTGCATTGAACTCAATGGCACCGCAGCCACGCCCCCCCGTCCGCAGTGCGAGTGCCTGCGTTCCGGTCCAGTGCAATCTGCATAAAATAGTGCAGCATTTTTGCAGATCGCACAGGACTGGAATGCATGCACTAATGTGTCACACGTTTGGGTGCCGGCGATTGCACTGCGGGGGGCGTGGCTGCCGTGCCATTGAGTTCAATGCACTGCCACGCCCCTTCCCAAAACAAAGTGAGCCGGTCGGGTTGCGTTCCAGAGGCCGAACACACTCCTTATGGTGGGACTGGGCCCTTAGTGCTTGTTCACACCAATTACGGTGCGTTCCAGAGTGGTAGCTGCTGGAACGCACCACAATCTCTCACAAAACTTCCCCCTGCGTTCTGGGGTGGGAGGGGGCATGGCGGTGCATGAAGTCAATGGCACTACAGCTACAAAACATTGCCTGCGTTCTATTCCACTGCAAACGCAAAAAAATGCTACTTGCTCTATTTTTTGCGTTTGCAAAAAATAGAAAGGAACACAGGCAATGTTTTGCCGCGCACTCGATCGCAATCCGGGCACGGGCGGGCGTGTGTAGAAGCAGTGCCATTGAATTCAATGCACGGCCACGCTCCCTCCCGCCTCAGAACGCAGGGGGAAGTTTTCTGAGTGATTGCGGTGCGTTCCAGCAGCTACCGCTCTGGAACGCATCACAATTGGTGTGAACAAGCCCTTAGACACTGTGAAGTCCTTCTTCCTTTTTTTTTTGCTACCCTGTATTTTTTATATTGTACAAAGTGCAAAAAAACAAAAACAGAAAACTGCAGATATAAATGACATGTTAAAGAAAAAAAGAAGGGTGCTTCACTAACCTGGACTCCTGATCGAGGGGTCAACTCCCTATGTCCCACTGCTTGTATCAGCCTCCTCCGATGCCACCGCTGGCTGCTGCAGGAGCGAGTGCCTTTCATCTCCATGACACGCCGGGCGGGCTCTCTATTCTTCAGGAAGTGAGAAGTGGCGGAAGAATTTCCGCCATCACTAGAGGGAGAAGCCGCGTCTGAGGACTCGGCGCCGCGCGGCTTCTCCTTCTCTAGACTCTATGACAGTGACAGATCTGGAGGGGGGGAGGTACGGAGGCTGCGGGGAATTGCAGGTGCTCATTCTCCCCATCAGGAAATCGCTGCTCCCTCTGACCAGGGGCGGACTGACCAGGTGAGGTGGATCTGTAGAGGCGAGTTAGGCGGCCGCGAGGCCCTCGTCAGCGCGAGGCCTTAGGCGACCGCCTAACTCGCCTAATTAGAGAGCCGCCTCTGGTCAAAGGAACCTGTGATGATCCTTTGGCAATGGCTTGCTGAGTGCATCCGCAGTAATTTCTTCTGACGAGCAATATTGCATGTCGATAATAGCTTGCTCTTGAGTATCCCTAAGCAGATGATACTTCACATCGATGTGCTTGGTTCCAGGGTTGACCTTTTCTGATTGTGTCAGCTTTATACATCCCTGGTTATCTTCAAAGATTGGGATGGGGTTTGACAAGTCTACGCCCATGTCCATTAAAAGCTGACAAATCTATATGGCTTCTTGACAAGCTTGTGCTGCTGCTATGTAATCAGCTTTAGTTGAGGAAAGTGCAACTATTGTTTGCTTTCAGTTAGACCAACTATTTGTTCATTCCCGGTATTGGAAGATGTAACCACTAGTGGATTTGTGGTCTGTTCAGTCTCCGGCCCAATCAACATCCGCATATACAATCAGTTTTGGATTTGATGCTGCTGGCAGTCGTAGCTTCATTCGAATTGTTGCTTTTAAGTATTGTATTACCCTCTTTACTGCGTTCCAGGCAAGCTGACAGGGTGCTGCGACTTTTCTAGCGAGTATGCCCACTGCTGCCGCTATTTCTGGAGAGAGAAGGAGGAGAGATCAGCATTTCCCCCACCACTGATCTCTCCCCCTTCTCTCTCTAAAGTCGGAAGCGATGTGTATTACATCACTTCCACTTTTAGCTGTGTTTTGGTGCCCTAGTCGTCTGTGCCATAGATGGATACATTTGTGGTCTGGATTATGAGTGGCTGTTTTGACTTATTCACCTGCGGTGAGGAGTCTGTATAGGTGTTCATCTATTTTTCCTTTTGCAAGGATTTGCTTATTGAACTGTGAGACCATTATTAGTAAGGGTTTTCACTGATTGAAGGCTTCCTTCTAGGTCTGGAACATACAGTACATTTTTCACAAGGATACTCTGCTTGTCAGTTCAAAAATCCTTGACTGTTACCTTCTGAAGTAATACTTTTCTCATTTGCTAGGAAAACTTTGTCCTTTGCACAGAAAAATCAATTTCTGTGAAGGTCTCATCACTGGTCATGTGACTTGTTGCACCCATCCACATAGTATATTGTTCTGAGTCACTTAAAGGTGACACTCCATGATGTGCCTGCAGTTTCCTTTGTAGCTGCCTTAGCTGTTTCTCTTGTAGGTGCCTCTCGCTTTCTATGCTTGGATTTCCAGATTGAACAGTCCATTTTTCAGGTGACCAGTCTTTTTACAGCGAAAACATGCTCTGCTTTCTTTTGTTTTGCTTTGCACTCTTATGCACCTTAAGGGTTTTCTCGTTTTTGTCATTGTGCATATTTTCTTTCCTTCTGCCATAGTATTTGAATAATTTGCCTTTGGTGTATTAGTGTTAGTTCCTGCTCACATCTGGTTTCTAGAGCATTAGAGCACTGTATGCCTCTGGAAGGCTGCATAACAGTAATGCCACCATGTGGTTATATTTAATTTCCTCTCCAATTGCACGTACCTTTTCTACAATTTCCAGCATTGCATTCACATGTTCACGCATTTCCTGGCCTTTTTCTAGCCTCATGTTATATAGCTTGCGTAGCACATATAGTTTTACAGTTCAGGTTTGAACACTCATGCAGTTTCTGTAATAACATCCACATACCTTTTTAGCTCTATTTTCTTTTCTGATGTGGATAAGCTTATCCTCCACTAGCAGACTTATAATTGCTTTTGCTTGCCTGTTCTTCTTGTCCCATTCCTCTGTGGGTCTTGTCAAGTTCGCTGAGTCTATGTACTCTTGCTGGATCACAGCTGCGGAAATGAATTTAGAGTATTTGTGAGAAGGTGGTTCAGTGGACGGTACCCAATTACACAAAGTGCGGTTGGGGGACCGTACTCATCATATACCACTGGGGAGATCGGAAGGGAATGGTTATTGGAAACTTATTGGTTTGGAAGCACCCTTTACTAATATACAGTTTGAGCTAATGGGCAGGCAGCCAGTAGTTTGAGCAGACGCACCCAGGAAGTGTGTGTGCAGCCTAGGGTGTTAGGGCTGATAAGGTAGCTGAGTGCGTGCAGGGTTAAGCAAGCTTGTAATGTGGATACCACTCCTCTCATCCAATTGCAAGTCAAGTTGAAACAATAGAACATATGCAATCCTTATAAGCTTAGTTATTACAATGCAAGCAGTATGGCAGTTCAGTCAGCAGGTTATAGTACACGTGCAGTGTGTCAGCTGTGTGCGTGCAGGCTTAAAGGAGAACTATGAGATGAGTGATTTCCACTCACCTCATAGTTCTAAGCCGACCTGTGACAATGAGACTGTCACAGGTCGGCTCAGTAGATCGGGAGGTGAGGGAACACATACCGGGTTCCCTCACCTCTCGATCCTGTCACGGCTCTCTGCCGTGACAGGGGGAGGGGCTGGATTCCCCTCTCCCCGCTCCGATCTGCCAGTGCTGACTGGCGGAACGGACGGGGGAGGGGGCGGGTACAGCTGGCTCTGCCTCTAGGTAGGCAGAGCCAGCTGTCACTCACGCAGCTGGGCGGATCCCGTCATCTACATCGGGATCCGCTCCAGGTGCGGCGTCTCAGTATACCGCAAGCTGTAGCTCGCGGTATACTGAGCGTAGGGTAACGGGAGGACGCTAGTTAGTGTCCTCCCGTTACCCTAAGGAGAACTATGGGGAAAAACACTGACCCCATAGTTCTCCTTTAAGCAAGCTTGTTCTGTGGATATCACTCCTCTCCTCCAATTACAAGTCAGGTTGAAGCAATAGAACATATGCAATCCTTATAAGCTTAGTTATTACTATGCAAGCAGCATGGCAGTTCAATAAGCTCAGTATAGGTAAGGAGGTAGTAATCTAAATGTCCACTATCAGTATGCTGGTTATGAGATAAACAATTGCTTTGTACTGGTCTGCCAGATACAGGGCCAGTGCCCCAAGGTACTTGCGATTAGTTGCTTCAGCCCATAGACTTGTATGTGTGCCGAGGACTCCTGGGCGTTAGCATGTGGGTGCTTCTGAGGGGAACGAGAGGTGAATACTGAGATAAGTGAGTCTCCAGACTGCGGTCTCTAGTACGGCATGCAGGTAAGATACCGAGGTTCACCGTTCGTCACTCGACGCTCCAAAACGAGAGAACGCCGAGTGACGAAAACAGCTGAGCCTTTCACTGCGGGGCCGCGCCATGTGGGTGGAGTCTGCGTGACGTCACCGGCGGGACGAGACGCCGCTGGAGCGAAGGAATGCGCCGGGTAAGTCTATGACAGGTCTATTAGTGAGTCTGTCTGTACTCAGTACTTGCCACAAATTGTCTTTGCTTAGCAGCATTTCAAGCATGTACTTCCATAGCTGATAGTTGCTATTGTGGAGCTTTGCGATTGCAAACTTCATATCTGAACTGCTCACCATCGTTCAGCAGCTTGGGTGCAGCTCTTGTTGACTTGCAGTGTTCTGTTTAGTACCTGGGCCCATAGCCTATTGGTTATGTTTTTAGATGAAGCACTGATATCTTGAGGAATGCTGAATTAAGTTTTACTTGCTTAGCAGGACGTTACATGTGAATATACAGGAACACAGTATCAAACAGGAAATATATAGATCATAGATAAGTATACATAAGACCAACACTGCTCCACAATGCCATCAAGTGCCCAAAAGACAGAACAGCACATTAGCATAAGCTGTTGTATTTCCAACATGAGGGAGGTACAATGTCACTGTGGGCAAGGCCTAAATAGCTAAGGTTTGTTACTGCGCGGATGTGGAGAGTTGTATAATAAAAATAGAATGTGGCAGATAGTCTACCATAAGGAGACAGCACCCTAAGGGCTTGTTCACACCAAATGCAGACCAGATCTGCATAAGTGACGCGTTCCAGGCCTTTTTTGTAAAAAAAAATAAAATGTTTTAGCTTATAAATGGATTTCAGTGCATTCCAGGGCGCTTGCATGCATTTGATGCATTTGCATGCGTTCCAGAGCAGCAAAAACAGGGCTTGCTGCAGTTTTTTTTTACATGCTCTGGAACTGAACGCTGCCGTGTGAACTAGAGCCCAAAATACCATTGGAATAAATTGGACACAGTTTTGATCAATTCTGTAACTGCTCTGCGCTTGGTGTGAACTAGCCCTAAGTTTTTACATAAATTATGGAAATGGTAAATTAAATCTGTTCCCAGAATATATATTCCCTTGAGTTAGCCAGAAAAAAGAAAAAAAAAAAAGTTGGAGCTTTCTATACATTTAATTCCACTGAGACTGCCGAGATTCAATCTAATTAGATTTAGCACTGAAATACTTCTCTCTTAAGCCTGAAATCATTGCCAAACTGGATATAGCGAGTGTGTTAAAACAAGACATACTTTGGCAGTTTCCTTGTTTTATAAAAAAATTTCTTTATTATCCAGCTTTCTTCAGAGCAGGTCCCTTTGAGAGAATTATTGCAGAATACATTTTTATTGCTTGATCTGTGATTATTTCATAAAGAATTTGGGATAAAGGCCCCTTTGGTTATCCTTTGCCAAATATTTGCATGATATTGCCTTTATCTTGGCATAAGCTATGAGCAGTGTTCACAATCTGACATCTGCACCTTTTCTCTGAATATTTGTATTTAGTCTAGCTGTTCTTGTTGCATAAACGTGTCTGGCCTTTCATCTCCAAAGTCTGATCAACCTGCGAGTCTCCAGCAGCTGATAAACTATAAGGCTAGCCTGAGAATGGATTGTCTGAATGAACATGTTGTTATTATTATTATTATTATACATTAGGCTTGGGGAATTAACAGCAGTTATTTAATAAAATTATGTAAGTATCCAAAGAAACATCAGCCATAGGTGGGTGTAAGTTCATCACCTGATCTGGCCCAGCCTGACAGGATCAGCAGAGGGCTATATCAGCCCTATGGGTAATCTTCGTCTAGATATAGTTTGCAATCCAAAACAACTGCCCAATGTGTTTCAGGGGCTACAATGTACTCCCTTCATCAGGGTTCATAGTGCTGTAATGGATAAAAAAATGGATTTGATTTGAATGGTATTGTGGACTTGTACCTTGTAAAATGAGTCATTGTTGATGGTCGGATTGGTTGTTCTAGAGGTTTATAGAGGCTCTATAACCACTATCTGTTGAAGTCCCAACATCGGCAAGGCGTCTATGATAAAAAAAATTTTAGAATCCAAAACTATTGGTGTGATACTTCTGTTTTTTCTATGCCTCATGGATTATTTGATCTTACGCTACACGTATTATGTAGAATGAACACAGCGCCTTCTACTCTCTACATAGAATACAGCGCCTTCTACTCTCAGGGGAGAAAGAAGGTTCAATAAAAATGCACCATGCTCCACAATAATTTTAAATTTATGGCTGTGAAAATGTTGAGCTTTTGTACTTTAGGGCAATATAACTTATATAAGGCTGTATTTTTAATAAGGCACTCATGTAGGGGGCAGCACCAATCCTTAAAATGTGAAAATTTGTATTTGTATACAACGCAGACCTGATGCCTCCAAAAGCACTTTCTACCAGTAGTGTAGTAGTGTAGTAACTTCCATTACAGGAATGCATAGCTGTATTCCTATTGGCTATTGCACTTTGCAATAGCCAATAGCAAACTAGCTAATGCACCCGCCCACTGCTGCTGTCAATCAGCAGAGGGGGACCTGAAGTTTTCTATCAGGTCCTCTTCTAATGATTGAAAGCAGCAGAGGGCTGGGTCAATAGCTAGTTTGCTATTGGCTATTGCAAAGTGAAATAGGCAATAGGAATCTAGCTATGCATTCCTATGCCTTTTTTTTTTTTTTTTACTCTGACGACTGCAACTGTCAGAATACTAAAAAAAAAACAAAACTAAAAAAACCTGCAGATAGCAAAGCAGCTATAGCTTCCTGTGCTATCGGCCATCATTTCAGGGGAGTGCTCTCTCCCAGCCCCCCTAACCCTCCTCCGCAGATGGGGGGGAGAGAGAGGGCACCTCCCCGAAATTTCTTCTTTCAGGTTGGGATCCCTGCATTATACAATTATGGTCTACTTGTTAAATTTGAGTAAATGCTGCACTTCGATAAATGTTAACCAATAAAGTGAAGAAAATTAGGAATTATCTGTTGCAGTTGGTCACAAAAGTAAATGTGTACTTTTCCGTACCGGACAAAGCAACAAGTCCATTTTATTGTAGGGATCTTGGGAACCCTTGCCTTTCACTCACTCTGCTGCTGCCATGATCTCATATCGGAGCACTCCGAGGTCCAGTGTAAGCTTCCATTTAACTGAATTCTACAAAGTATATGCACAATCCTTCAACTCCTTTGGGCCTAGTTCCTAGCCATTCACGCACCAAACACTTCTATGTGTGAAGGCAGGGAAAGTGCCAGTGTTGGAAGAACTGGATATCTCTCTGGGCCCCAGTGGCATATTGAGAGGGAAAGTGGAAGGCAAGTAAATAGTTTCATAAGTTCCTACATTAAAGCAAACCTGTAACTTTGCTCAGTGCAACAGGTAAAGTTCACTTTAAAGTTCACTGGGGACATTTCCAAGAACAGAAATGGCCACTAACAAATATTCAAACAGCATCACTAGAAATCAGGACAGCTGTTAACTGATGTTCATGGTGAAGATTCCAGAAGGAATGACTTGCCAGAGCTCAGATACTTTGTTGCCAAACTGCCAGATTCCCCTGGCAAGCACTAGTCCCAGAGCAGAAGGGCATATGCGATCCATGCTAGTAATAGATCGTTCTGGGCCTCCATGTTCCTTGCCTGGGGAGAGGAGCAGGTTTACTTATGTGGAATGTAAGGATATGTAGTTCCTAGAACACCATAGGCTGACTATGCCTCCTTCAGAAGAATTTAAAATTTTGAAACAATGATTTATGAGCACTTTTAGGCAAGGCAGAATTTATAATGTACACTGCATTATAAGGGCTACATTTGGGTTGCCACCTGTCCGGTTTTGACCCATTCTGACAGGTGCGGCTGCCGAGGTCCTTGTCAAGTGCGATCTCGAGCAGCCGCATCGGCCTGAAACTCGGGTCTTCCTCTGAGCTGGGGGCAGCCTGTGCCCGCAGCTCAAAGAAAGAGTGGCTGCCCGAGATTGCACTTGACAAGGACCTCGGCAGCCGTACATGTGATTGCTCCTCCTCTTTTCTAACTCTGGTGATCTATGACATAGAGAAGAACGAGGAGACATTCTTCTCTGTCATAGATCACCAGAGTTAGAAGAGCGGCCGGGCTATAGATCCCCATGCAGCTAAAGGGAAGGCATTAAGAGGCGGGTTTACAGAAAATAGCTGAGCTGCAGGGGGAACGAAGATTTACAGGAGAGGGCTCCCCGACACCATGCTGCCTGTCTGCGGACCCCCTGGTGACAGCACTGAGAGTCGCACAGCCCACCCGAGAGTCGCACAGCCCACCCGAGAGTCGCACAGCCCACCCGAGAGTCGCACAGCCCATC
>NW_017306356.1:2160076-2182127 GCF_000935625.1 Nanorana parkeri | reverse complement strand
TGTTTTTATGCTGATGTGTTTCAGATTTCCTGTTATTTGAAAAGTACTTGTAACAAGGAGGGTTGCCACCCGTCCGGTTTTGGTGTGTTGTGTCCGGGTGCCTAGCCAGCGGGCACCCGGACACAAGACACTCAGTGCCGACATTAGCACTTTAAATTTTCTGACCGAGGTCCTTTTCAAGTGCGATCTCGAGCAGCCGCATCGGCCTGAAACTCGGGTCTTCCTCTGAGCTGGGGGCAGCCTGTGCCCGCAGCTCAAAGAAAGAGTGGCTGCCCGAGATTGCACTTGACAAGGACCTCGGCAGCCGTACATGTGATTGCTCCTCCTCTTTTCTAACTCTGGTGATCTATGACATAGAGAAGAACGAGGAGACATTCTTCTCTGTCATAGATCACCAGAGTTAGAAGAGCGGCCGGGCTATAGATCCCCATGCAGCTAAAGGGAAGGCATTAAGAGGCGGGTTTACAGAAAATAGCTGAGCTGCAGGGGGAACGAAGATTTACAGGAGAGGGCTCCCCGACACCATGCTGCCTGTCTGCGGACCCCCTGGTGACAGCACTGAGAGGCGCACAGCCCACCCGAGAGTCGCACAGCCCACCCGAGAGTCGCACAGCCCACCCGAGAGTCGCACAGCCCATCTGAGTGTCACTGTCACACAGCCCATCCGAGAATCACACAGCCCACCCGAGTGTCACTATCACACAGCCCACCCGAGAGTTACTGTCGCACAGCCCACCCGAGTGTCGCACAGCCCACCCGAGTGTCGCACACCCCACCCGAGTGTCGCACAGCCTGCACAAACTACCAGGCCACCTGAACTCCTTTATATTCTCCCCCTAAAAAAATTTGCCATGCGTGGCGCTAGAGTGTTCGGGTTTCACTTGAAGAAAAGGTGTCAACCCTAGCTACACTGTTGGATGAAGCATTCTTAACTAGGAAGGGTCATGTAAGACAAAGAACCAAATAAGTCATAGATGTTCTGCAGATCTAAAAATGTGTATTTGCATAAATATAGAATATAAAAAATATACAGACATACAAGCCTTAGGTGAAACTCAATACTAATTTTTTTAAAATAGTTTTTGATAGAGTAGGGAAGGTTCCCAATGGGGAGATTTATGGTGACAACAGAATGGAGGGGAAATATCTCCAACTAGAATACAGACCGCAATAAAACTGCATTTATTAATAGTGTGGGGAAGGGTTAGAACATCCGTCAGGAAATGGCCAACAATCTCTCCAATAGGAAAAGGAGACAACAATAATAAGCTAACTAAACACTATATCCAAAACAAAAAAGGTTTGTCTGGAGTTGAAATGCAGACATGTGCCGATAGGAGTAGAAAACAAAGGGGTTTTGTCCAAAAGCAGAGGAGGAGTGTGCTTTTATCCTTCATTGTCCAAAAGCAGAGAGGAGTGTGCTTTTATCAGGCTGTTCTACTGGTGCAGTGGTGATCATGGATGTGTTTGCTAGGAGCACCTACATCACAAAACTAGCTGCAGAATAACCAATCCTTTGGCAGGTAGAACATTTCTAATATATGCATTTAATGTAGCTGTTTAAATGTAGATAGTATTTGTAAAGTTTACTCTATTTATGTCACCTTGTTATTCTGTAGTTTGTCTTTAAAATAGATGAATCACAAAGCTTGAGTTAAGCTAGCTAGGGCTGCAACAACTAATTGACATGATCGATTATGGTCGATTATTGAAAAAGTTGTCAACTTTTTCAATTATCGATTAATTGGCTTCCGATTGGTTGGCCCTGTTCAGGGCTCCACACACGCTGGGCGCCACACGTGGTGGTATTCTGCATTGCGGTGTATAGAGGACTACAAATTAAGGAATAATACATTATACAGCGCATTGCAGAATACCACCAGCGGTAGAGGAATACAACAAATCCCAGCAATAGAACATTATACAGTGGTGCAATGCCGAATAACACTAGCTATAGAGGACTACAACACCTAGCAATAGTACATTATACAGCGCAATGCAGAATACCACCAGCTATAATTTACTATTGCTGGGATTTGTTGTATTCCTCTATAGCTGGTGGTATTCTGCATTGTGCTGTATAATGTACTGTTGCTGGGTTTTGTAGTCCTCTATAGCCGATGCCATTCTGCATTAATTGCTGTATAATTTTACACTTTTCATTTCACTATATTGCACACCACCCTTTTTTTTTTTCTTTTTTACTTCCACCGCTCCAAGCTTGCGCCTGTGATGGACTGCAATCTCAATGCAAACTAGTAGTCCCATCACTGGAGCCGTTTAAAAAAAAAAAAAAAAATTTTAATCCGATTTAACCGATTTTGAAAATAATCGTTAGCTGCAGCTCTCAAGCTAGCCATACATGGCTTGAATTTCAGCCGATTCCTGCTAAACCAGAACCAGGTTGAAAATTCTCAACCAAACAGTGACTGCATCTTTATATAATCCCTGGCATATTAAATTGGAGGTGAGTGAAGACTCACTGGCTACTTGAATACCCTATGAAATTATCTTTGAATCTATATTTAGATTATTATAAAGAAGTTAAATTAGAAATCTACAATAAATATATAGATGCAGATAAGAAGGAAACCTTCAAGCCACACTGTTAGCTTTGGCCCCCTGACATTTGATTTTGGCAGTGCCTTGAGCCAAATGCCTTGCAAGGCAGCCTGTCCCAAAACAAACACTCACTGCCTGGTTTGTAATTGCTTGAAGATCACATCTGATTGGAAATATTCACAACCTCACAAAAGCATCATAAAGGGTCTGGAAATTCTTTGTCACCTTGGGGAGAGAAGAGTATATGCTGTCAAACCAATAGAATTCATATCCTAAGCCGAAAGGATAAAAAAAGTTTCACAAACAGTGAACAGCCGTGTTGGGGGGGTCTTAAGTTCTCAGAAATTTCACAGTGGAATTTCATTCCAACAAAGTAAACGTTATTTTGGGGCTTTAAATGGGAAACTATGTTGTATATTCATTGAGAATATCTTTTGAGTTATTATTGTATGATGAATGTAATTTGAGGTGTCTTTCACATTATTGGTTTGTTCATGACTACATTTTCTATGCTGATTTGTACATTCTCCCTCTAATGGCCATAGGTATATAAAGCTGTCAGTCAGCATCAATGCTCAACAACTGCTGAGATTTTAACCAGAGAGTACTTTTAGTCATTTGAAACAGACTGATTGACAGGTAGAGGAATATACACACATATATTTATTTAATTCACACACACACACACACACACACACACACACCCACACACACACCCACACACACACACACACACACACACACACACACACACACTCTAGCTGTATTTTAAAAGCAGTTTTGAAAACATTAACATATAATGGTAGGATTATTTACATTAAAATGAAATAGTACATTGTATGTGCAAGGAAAAGCAACAGATTTACTTAACTTCCCCAGTAGCATATACTTTCTTGTGACTCCCCCACAAATCTGTTCAGCGGCCTGCATCTCTCCTCCCCGCACCGCTCAGCCTCCTGTCACAGATCGGCAGAGCGGTGTGTGGGCAGAGACAGCCAGCGCTGTCACAGCAGGCTGAGCTAAGCTCGCTCACTGACACAGGAAGGAGAGTGGTACAAACACTCAGCGATCAGTGATCACTGAGTGTTTGTAAATAATTGAGGACATAGTAGGTTTACTATATCCTCAATTATGAATGAATGGGAAGTGATCTGCATCACCTCCTGTTCATTCATGATTGTGGTTAGATATAGCGCCAATAGTTTGTGCAGCGCTTTACAATATAAGGAAGACATTACAATCAGAATACAATTCAAGACAAGATGGTAAGGAGGGCCCTGCCCGTGAGGGCTTACAATCTAAAAGGGAAGGGTGGAAGTAGCTTTGTGGGGATGAATTGTTTGAAAACATGATGGTATATTTGTCGGGAATAAGGCTGGAACTCTACTCACACTTTCTCAACTGTTCCCTGAAAAGGAAATTTGCAGACATATTAAGACTAACAACATAGGTATTTACCCCCCTTGGTGACTGTTAATGTTCAGTCTGGCACCCCTATCTTAATATGCTTTATAACAATTTTCATATCAAATGATGTATTGTTATGTAATGTTTGTTTAAAAGTACATTTCAGTAAAACTTGAATATTTAGCATGGAAATACATAAAGAGTTTGTACAGGGATTTTCTTTTTTTACCTTAAAAGTGCTTGAGAATCTTGGGCAACATCACTGTCTAAAATGATATTTGCTATGCGGTTTTCTTGGTGTTCTAGGTCCAGGGTGAAAGGGATTTGCTCTCTGATAATGCTGCCTAAATTATAGGCCGTGAAAACAATGAGACATGAGGAATGCTTCCTACTGCTCTCTACCCAAGGAAAAAGGCATTCTAGCTCCCAAGCATTTTGTACAAATGGAAGTCCCCCTGTGCATCGACCCAGCTAATATGTTGTAAGAGAAAAGGGGTCAGGAACCTTTAATGCTATGGCTTTTTATGTGCCTTAAGGTGTAAACCTTGGCTGTGTGAGGTGGATAACAAGTAGTAGTTGAGTGAGAGTTTTCTGAGGAAGCAAATGGGAGGTAAGTCCAACGGGTTGACCCAAGTGTCTATGGAGAAGAAGCAAGGGTGAACAGAAATGTATAACTCTTGAGTAAGTGACCTTGCAGATTAACCAAGGTGACCATGGATATAGAGTGTCCCTATTGTTGTCCTTATCCACTTATGGCTTTTAGTGTAAAGGAAGGTATCTCAAACCTGATTTGTGATCAGGCAGGTAGTTTTTTCCAAAATCAGGTCTACATGTACTATACTTTTTTATACAAAAGAAAAGCACCTATATTTAAGCTACCTGTTATCTGTGGAAACAATATAGTGAATATGAAAATGGATCCAGGGTGGTGTCTAATTGGGGGTGTGGTGCCCATCCCTAATGGTTCAATTTAATTCCTATGCTTTAAACTGTGTTAGGAAAATAAGTCTTTATTTTCTTACCAAAACGCTCCAACAGAAACAGCTTGTCTTCCGCAAACAAAACAAATGAAAAAAACTTCTCTTAAGTATAACAGAAAATTCGGCTCACCGCCTCAGTAAGTTTGTCCCACACCAGGGTTAGCGCCCCAGCCGGCTACAAGAGGTTTCCACATAGGCACAGACACCCAGCAGCAGTGTCTCAGTAGTAAACAGTTCACAGCTCCACACTCAGCCATGTGTCCTGCTCCAAACACACTTCACAGAACACTGCATGCTGGCTTCCTGTGCTCTTTGAACACTCCCAGCAGGTGGGTTAACTCTTACCAGGCCCGAATGGGCCTCCAGATTCTGGGTCCCATTTCAGGACTACCAATCCTGGAAAAACTGCAAAGCAGTTTCCCATCTAAAAAGTCACCCTGCATTGGTGAGAACTTGAGACAAAACCTGTTTAGTTTTTTCATCCCCTAAAAGGGACCACAACCTAAATAACGGGGAAATATACCTTCTGTCCAGGATGCATTGTTTTGCTGTCGAATGTTAGACTACTGATTACTTGCCCTTTATTAACAGACTTCTTCTATCCCTCAATTCTGAAAATACAAACAACCCTGTGTTGAGAGCTGGAGTGACATCAGAGGAAGGGGCGGCCCTAAGGGCAGTGCACCAGAGACAGTACTGGATGTAGGATGCAGATTGTGTCTCCCCTTAAGTTAAGCTCTGCAATAAATCCCTGTTGAAATCGGCTCACCCTCTTATGTGCATCTCATGACATGGTGTCAGAAGTACTTACCTGCGCATCTGTTTTGATCTGTGAAGATGTCTGAGCAATTTGATTTCACTCAGCCTGCAGCATGGCCTGCCTGGCGACAATGGTTTGCACGCTTCAGGATTGCTTCCAAGCAGGATAAGGCCTCATTCACACTGCAGTATAATATGCTTCACATAGATGCGCGCAGCTTTTTTCCCCATATGCAGCATATGCAAATAAATGGCTCCATACACATAGCTGCGTGCAAAAAAAATGGAACCGAGATGGGACCGGGCTTGGAATTTCTGCGTATTTTACGCGTGTGCGCACATAACTTTGCTCTTGTGTTGTGTGTGAATGAGGCCCAAAGCCGTATAATACCCTAATTCATGGCTCCCAAAACATAGCTGTGTATGGAGCTGTATTTTTGCGTTGCTTAAAGATGCGCAAAAATAGAACTGAGATGCGTCTGGGCTTGGAATTTCTACGTAATTTGCGTGTGTATGTATAGGTGTGTGTGTGTGTGTGTGTGTGTGTGTGTGTGTGTGTATATATATATTATGCATACATATGCGCATATACGTGTCTATACGCATTTACAAATATGCATTAAATTTTGCTCTTGCATTTTGTGTGAATGAGGCCTCAGGACAGTGGTGAGCAGCCTTTATGAATTGGCAGAGTTCTGTGAGTTTGGTGCTGCCAAGGAAGAGCAGATCAGAGACAGAAAAGTCATAGGAATCGCAGACTCAGAAGTTTCACTGAAGCTGGAGTCTGAGTTGACACTTGATGAGGCTATATGGATGGTCCGCCAGAATGAACTGGTAGATATGAGCTCTTAAAGCATGGTGAAAGAAGTGCAGCAGTTCAGGAGAGCTTCAAGTGACAGACAGAGTGGGAGAGGTAGACTGCGAACAGCAGACAGGCTAAGCAGCGGTTGGGTGCAACAGGCTCGTTGCACGCGCTGTAACCGAACTCATGAAAGAAAAATGCAGGAAGTGCAACCAAGTCAGCCATTTTGAGGTGGTTTGCAAATCCGAGTCCGTTAAGGAGATGCATCTGGACAGTGACCAAGAGACACAAGTCCGGCCCTGATGAAGATTGGTGAGTTACACTCTGTAACGGCTGCCGCCGTCACCTGCGGGCAGGGGAGGAGGAAGCGGCAGCCAGCCGCTCCTTCGCTGGGCCGATTGCGTTCCAGGGTGGAGCGCACGCTCCTCACTTCCGGGTTTCGGGACCGCGTGCGTTCCACCGTGGAACGCGGAAGTGCGCCGAGAGGTCTCTCGGCTCCTCCTGTCAAACGGAGGCCTATTTAAACGGCCAGTTGAGACAGCATGGCGTTCCTGAATTGAGCCAGAAACGCCTGCTGTCTCCTGGGACCCTCCACTTGCCTCCAGATCGTGCCCTCCAACATTCACCGGATCCGGAAACCACCGAGGAACCCCTGCTTCTCCCATTGAGCCAGTTTCCACGAATCGCAAGTACTCTGAGTGCAGTTGCACCCTCTTGTCATCTGGACTGTTAAAGTATCGCCTGCATAGGCTTAAGCTGCTAGGGGGGGTTTATACTTTCTTCAGTTGTGCATATCTGTGGACTCCTGCATTCACATTGGCCATTTATCATTTACCACCACTCCTCAACCCTAGTTTGCATAGTTGAACCTTTTCCGTTACCTTATTATTTAACCTGAGGCTGTGATGCGAGGAACCCTAACTCTCTGTTAAAACTGAGAGAGTGAAACCAGGGTTCCATACCTGAGAAGCCTCCGCAGCTGCGATCCACACTACTTCAGTCCATACAGGCATTACACACTCAAAGTCATGGGAGCAAGGATTGCCTTTAAGATTAATACGGAAGTGGATATTACTGTTATGTCTCTTGCAACATTTATGAAACTGCCACGACAACCACAGCTTGAGAAAGTTGCAATAAATGTTCACAGTTCCAGTCGCATTGATTGTGTCAGGAGGTTTCTTGCTAGCAGTGAGTACAAGCAAAATAAATTTACTCTGTGGGTGTATGTAATCAGAGGACAATGTGTTAATAACCTTTTGAGCTGGAAAGCAGCCTGCAGTGTGGGCCTTGTTGTAAGAGTGAATGAGATCATGGAGGGCATGTTTGGAGATCTGGGCTTGCTAAATTGTGGGCCGGTCCACATAATGCTTAAGACAGATGCCATCCCATACAGTATCGCTACACCTCGTAGAATTCCATTTCCACTTATGCCACAGGTGAGTAAGAATGAAGAGTATGGGTGTTATTGAGGAAGTTACGGAAGCAACTGACTGGTGTGCTCCCATCGTACCGATCGCTAAGAAAAATGGGAAAGTTCACATTTGTATGGATTTAAAACATCTGAATGAGGCTGTGAAGAAGGAGAGATTTGTACTGCCGATATTAGAAGATATAGCTCCAAAGTTGTCAGGGGCTAAATTATTTTCCACACTTGATGCTTCCAGTGGATTTGGCAGATACCCCTTGACCCGGGGAGTCGCAAGCTGACTACCTTTATTACACCGGTAGGTCAGTTTTGTTTCCGCAGATTCTCCTTCGGAATATCTTCTGCCCCAGAGATTTTCCAAAGGGAGATGAGTTCCTTCCTGAGAGACCATGAGGACACTGTAGTAGTCATGGATGACATCCTGGTGTATATGTCCACTCAAGAAGAGCATGATCAGCGACTGCATTGTGTACTGCAAACTGTTAAAGAGTCTGGACTGAAGCTGAACAAAGATAAATGTCACCTTGGGAAAACAGAACTATGCTACTTTGGTCATATCATTAGCGGAGATGGTATTAAGCCAGATTCCAGTTCATGTACGTCTTTCTGACGTACATGAACTGAGACCAATACTAGGTCTTGTGAATTATGTGGGCAAGTTTCTACCGGACTTGTCTTCAGTGTTACATCCTATTACAGAATTGTTGAAGAAGGATGTTGCTTTGATCTGGGGATCTCCACAGGAGGAAGCCTTTGCACTGGTCAAGTCAATGTTGGGGTCCACCCCTGTGCTGGGATTCTATGACCATTCTAAAAAGGCTGTGGTGAGCACAGATGCTAGCAGTTATGGGCTAGGAGCCACTCTTCTGCAACTAAATGAGGGCTAGCTACAGCCCATTGCCTACTGCTCTCGTACATTGACAGCGGCAGAGAAAAAATATGCCCAAATTGAAACTGAGTGATGCCTGGAGTTTGAGCCTGTGAGTGTTTCCAACGCTATCTGGTGGGTTTGGAAGGGTTCAGTCTGTAGGCCGACCACAAACCACTGGTTCCATTGATAAACTCTTATGATATTGACAAGGCACCCCTGAGATGCTAGAGACTTCTGATGAGGCTACGCAAATTCAATATTCGGGCAGTGCATGTGCCGAGAAAGCAACTGGTGGTGGCAGATACACTCTCCAGGCTCTCACTGGCTGCTGTTTAGGAGTCATCGACAGAATCAAACGTGAAGGTATGCGTGGATTCCATTTTGGCATCCAAGTCCATCTCTTCGGGTGAAATTGGACCAGATCAAGAGAGAGACATGTCTAGATACTGATCTCCAGGAAGTTATTAAATAGCCAAGCAGTGTGGATGTTGTTGAGCACTTTCCAGTCAGAGAAAGCACATCTCGCACAACTGGAGGGTTTGGTGTTGTTTCAAGACCATATTGTCATACCTGTTAGTGTGCGGCAAGAAATGTTAAGTCGAAGGTTGTTATTTCAGTATTTCAAAGTGTAGGGAAAGAGCAGCCACAGCGGTGTGGTGGCCTGGAATCAGCACTGACATTGAAGAATATTATTTAGCACATCCTGGCTTATATGGGGGCGACACTTATTCAAGCCACAGGATGTAGCACAGCACAGTTGATGTTGGGGCAACAGATTTGCACCACATTGCCTTCTGTGGGTGCATTCCAGGCTGCCTCCCTTATTCTCTCAGGAAGATGTTCGGAGAAGGCATGAGGAGGTGAAGCAGAGCTACAGATTCTTGTATGATAGGAGACATTCTGCACGACCTCTGCCTGAGCTGTACCCGGCCCAGAGTGTCAGAGTCAAACTGGATGATGAAAGGAGGTGGAAAACACTGGCCACGGTAGTAGGGCGCTCCCCAGAGCCAAGGTCATATGTGGTCCACACAGAAGGAGGGACTGATGTCCGCCGCAATAGAAGGCACCTTCAGCCAGTGGCTGCGGAGTTAGGTAATGAGAATTTGGGACCACAGCCGGTGCAATGCCCAGTCATATGAGGTGTACCCCCCCAACAAGATTCTGGTGGGGATACATCGCTGCCTCCATGGGACTCACAACCACTTGTGAGAAGGTCTTTGCAAAATGACTTGAAGGGGTAGAGTTGTGAAGCTTCCAGCGTGCTATGTAGATTAGTACTGTAGTTAGAAGAGTGACTTGAAGAATGGCCAGAATAATCCCACAGTCGCTGTAGACTAGGGTAGTCTACCCCGATTCCAAGATAGATGCATTTATGTGTTCTTTTGTTTATGTTTTGTTGTCTGGAAGCAAAAAAAAAAGGAAATGTATTGTTCCTAAAAGGGGGGGGGGGATGTGTTGAGAGCTGGAGTGACATCAGAGAAAGGGGTGGCCCTAAGGGCAGAGCACCAGAGACAGTACTGGGAGTAGGATGCAGATTGCGTCTCCCCCCAAGCTAAGCTCTGCAATAAATACCTGTTGAAATCGGCTCACCGTGTTGCATCTCATGACACCCTAAGGCTGTGTTGCTGCACTAGCAATTAAATCTTTTTGCCACTGAAGAATGTAACTACTAGTTGTCAGTGTTCCCATTAGTAGAACACTGATGTCAGTACGCTGCAAATGAGGTGACTACCAACTAGTAGTTAAATCTCTTATTAGCAGAGATTTAATCATCATTTGTAGTCCTAATTTTGGAGACACATTTATTAAAGAGAAATAATTGCTTTACCACTTACTCACCACAGGGACCCCATTTGATCCTTTTCTTCTATAGTCAAAAAAGCATATTTGCCTCCCAGTTTACCTACATGCTTTCCGGATTGACTTGTGTAGCACTCACCCCCAAAGGAGCAGCTGGAATAAACGGGTATTCCCAGCCTGTCTAGGAATTTCAGTAGTATTGCTGCCTCAATAGCACTTACCAGCCCTTTGGTGGCGACTGATAAAACTGAAGTCCAGAGCGAAGATGCGATGCTGAACAGCTTTATTGTAGAACTGAGAGACAGGGTTAGGGCACAGGACACCCAGGATGGTATAGACTCTAATGAATTGCAGAACAGAGTACTTGCATCAAAAAGCTAGTCTAATCAAGAAAAGACTTTTCAGATTGCAGCCAGTTTTTCAGGCTCCCCACACCTGGTGAAGTCACCTTCTGTTATCTTCACCCTCAGCTTGAGTCACTAGGCCCCAGATTAGGGTTGCCATCTTTTGTTCAAGCGAAACCCGAACACTCTAGTGTCACGTACAGCAAATTCGTTTTTCTGGAGAATAAAGAGGAGAGAGCGAGGAGAGGCAGCCAGGGGAGGGAGTAAGGAGACCAGCCATAGAGGACTACATTACCAGCAATACATTATACAGCAATACTAAAATAATATGCTACATACTCTGTGCTGTTCTGGGTTGGCACCCTGATGTTTGTGGGTGGGCTGTGCGACCCTCGGGTGGGCTGTGCGACTCTCGAGTGGGCTGTGCAACTATCAGTGCTGTCTGGGCTATGGTGTCTCACCAGGGGTCTGCAGGCGGGCAGCACAGTGTCAGGGAGCCGGTGCTGTGTTGAAATCTGTTCCCCTGTAAATCTTGGTTCCCCCTTGCTGATTGGCTATTTCGGTATCCCGCTTCTTCGTGCCTCTTCCCTTCAGCCGCATGTGTATCCACGTCACCCTGCCTCTTTTCTAGCTTTGATCTATCATACAGTGAAGAACATTCTTCTGTATGTGATAGAGCATCGGAGCTACAAGAGAGGAGGAGCAATCAAAGATGCAGTTGCCGAGGTTCTAGTCAACCGTCATCTGAATGGCACACTAAAGCACATACACAGTAGGCCTTAAAGGGTTTCTAAACCCTCCGTTGTTATATATATATATATATATATGTATGTATGTATGTAGCAAGCAGTAGCTATATGCAAAAAGTAAAAAAGCAAACAAAAAAAAAACACTTAAAAGGTGGTTTAAACTTACCTGTGTCTTCCCCGTGTGCTCCCGTCCGAAAATTCTCAGGCGGCCGCAAAGGCTCTTGGGGCGGGCGCATGCGCAGTTCGGATTTTCGGACGGGAGACAAGGAGAGACACAAGGTAAGTCTATGGACGCGTGCACACGCATGCAGACACCGTGGGACAGGAAGTGCCAGGAAGGACAGATGAGTCAGAGCAGGATCAGAGACCCGCAGCAGCATTGGAGAGACAGATGAAAAGGACAGTAAGGAAGAAGAAGATCGGATTAAGAGACATCACTTAAGGTAAGTGCTGACATTAACATTGGGGGGAGGGGGGGGGGGAAGGTTTGCCTTTAATGTCACTTTAATGCACCTACGCTATATGAAACCACAATGCAGGTAAATGTGTGAATAGGCCCTTTGTTTAGCTACACAATTTTCGTTTGTTCTCTGCCCTAGGAACCCTGCTTGAAAAACTACAACCAACAAAATCCTGACGCAGCGAACAAATGTATCAATATCAAAAACATTCTCATTATAACTACCATGAATTTAGACATTTTGATACCAGATATTTAGGTACGTCATAGGAGTCATATTTCTCTCATTGACATGTAAACAGCCGATCCCGGGAGGGACAGGTGCTGCGTGTGGTTGCGCACAGCAGCCTTTTGTTCCCTATGGGGGGACACGGCTGTATGATGTCATACGGACACCCGAACTGCACATCTATGCTGGTACAGGTGTCCGCACTTGGACGCAGACAGGATCCATCAGAAACGGATGACGCAGTACAGCCGCATCCTCCCATAGAGGAGAACAGCCTGCTGCGCGCAATCACACACAGCACCCGGGAACAACTGTTTGCAGGTGTGCACGCCACATGGACGTGTGCGCCCAGTGTGAATGAGGCCTAATACACACATACAACACATAATAGACATACACACAGAACACACACAATCCACATACAGTACACACACACGCAATACAGGACACGCAATACAGGACACACAATACACACGAAATACAGGACACACAATACACACGCAACACAGGACACACAATACACATAAAATACAGGACACGCAATACAGGACACACAAAATACAGGACACACAATACACACGAAATACAGGACACACACACAGCATCGCTATTCAGCCCGCTCATAGTTCAAGCAGCCAGAGGAGGAAGAGAGGAGAAAACTGAGACATGGAGAATAATTCCCCCCTCCCCACGCTACTCCCGGCCGGAATGTATAGGAGAAGCTGTGAGTGCAGCAGAGCTATTCATACCTGCTGACAGCTTGCCTCCTCCGTCCTCCGGTCATATCGTCTCACTCCCGGCTGAGTGTCTGCCCGACCATCTAGGCTCCCCTTCCCCGGTGCCCTCAGGTGCTCTGGCTGTGCTTGACTGCCTGCAGAGCGGCCAGTGCCATAGCCCCGTTCTGATCGCAGGCCCTCGGGCAAACCGGAACTTCCTCTGAACTACGGGCACAGGCTGCCTGCAGAAAAGATAAAGTGCCAGTGTCGGCACTGAGTGTCTTGTGTCTGGGTGCCCGCTGGTTGGGCACCCGTACACAACACTTCAAAACCGGACTGTCCGGGTAAAAAACGGACAGGTGGCAACCCTACCCCAGACTCCAGGCCTCATTGTGACCACATGACTTTGCTTCCTAGGTCTCAGGCCTAGCCAGGTCAGAAAATTCATTTGCAGCCTCCCCTCAGGTCAGAGCCCTGGGGAGAAAGAGAACCTCACATGGCCCACCCCCAATATTTATGTCCTCTTCCAGCATGCACCACTGGCCATGAATCTCTTGATGATTGGCTAGGGGGACACATATATTCATAACACTCTATTATTGGTTGCTCTGCTCTGTGGCAAGGATACACCTAGCAGCAGGCAGATGCAAACAATAACAGATTGCTTAGGGGAATCCAAATGAGCAGGGCTTGAAAAATCCACTCGTCTGCTCGTCCGTGACGAGCAGACGGTGGAGCCCGACGAGCAGCTTCCCGGCCGTCCGTTGTAATTACACGGCCGGCCGGGAGCTTACAGTCAAGCGATCGAGCGTCTCGAGAGACGCGCCATAGCTTGTATCAGCTGATGTCACTGCCGTTGCCGTCGCACGGCTCTGTGACAGGAGGTCAAAGGGAGTTCAGTACACGAGCTCCCTTTGATCTCCTCTCAGTCCCCGAATGCAGGGAGGAGGGGGAGGAGCTCTGCGAAGTTCCCGACGTGCACCAGGCAGCGTCCCTCCTGACAGAGACGAGACTGGAAAGACGGAGAACACGAGCGGCATGTGAGCTCTATACCGGGGGGCACAGCACGGAGGGCTCTGCATACAGGGGCCACAGCACGGACCAGACTGTGTACAGGGGCTCCTTACTCTGCCATAGACGCCTCTATATTCAGGGGGCAGTACAGGGCAGAGCTGTGTATACAGCGGCTTCTCACTGATCTGTGTGTACAGGTGACTCCTGACTCTACCATAGAGTTATCTGTGTACAGAGGGGCACACAAGGCACCTGACTCCACCATAGAGTCACCTGTACACACAGATCAGTGAGAAGGTGACTCCTGACTCTACCATAGAGTTATCTGTGTACAGAGGGGCACACAAGGCACCATACTGGTGGGCACATAGGGGGGTCCTGTCTTTACAATAGAGTCCTGTATGTACAGGGGGACACACACAGGGGTCCTGGTTCTATCATAGAAGCTTGTATATACAGAGGCTCCTGACTTTACCATAGAGTCCTCTTTAAACAGAGGGCTACCCAGGGGCTCATTAGTGTCCTCCATATAAAAGGGGGCTCCTGGCCCACCACTGAGTGTACGTTTCAAGGGGAGGGCACTGTGTGTATAGGGGGACAGTGGAGCCCAGTGTACCAGTGTATTCTGCGCATGGGGAGGGGGCCAGGGCTAGTACTGTACGGGGGGGAGGGTATCTGATATTGGATCAGATACCCTCGTTTGCGTTTGATGCTCGTTTTGTGGGCTGCAAATCGCGGTTAACACATGCACCCCAAAGCTGCGGCGTCTCATTATACCGTGAGCTGTAGCTCGCGGTATACTGAGCCTAGGGTGACGGGAGGACGCTAGTTTGTGTCCTCCCGTTACCCTAAGGAGAACTATGGGGAAAAGCCCTAACCCCATAGTTCTCCTTTAATCACTGATAACACTAAACTGATGAACAGTAAAAGTGTTTTAATCGTCGCCTATGGGCGTTTTTTGCGATTTTGCGGGCGCACGCAATTTTAAGGCTTGACATGTTTGGTGTCTATTTACCCGACGTGACCCCGACTTTTATGTTTTACTAAAAATATGGGTAAGAATAAATGTTTTATAACATAACGTAGGGAAACTTTTTTTTTTTTTTTTACATTTATGGTACTTTTTTAAAATTATATAGTAAAAAAAAATACCCCCGTGGTGATTATAAAGAAAGCTCTATCTGTCCCCAAACTTTTTTAACATAAATTGCAAGGCTATAGTCCGGTCATGCTGACTCGTGAAAATTTTGACTGACTGGTGAGACACCATCACATTTTTCAAGCCCTGCAAATGAGCATAGACTATTAGATTAGTATCAGAGTGATTATAATCTGACAGCAACTAAATTTAAATAAGCACTCCTGTTTTGACAGGGAAGCTACACTTACATTCACCTCTCACTGCGCCCTTGTTGCCATGGCGCCCTGTGCGGCCGCACTGCTCGCACACCCCTAAGGCCGGCCCTGCCTCTGTTTGCCAAATCTATAGATTACCCATTATATAATGACCAACCCAGGGCTTACTAAAAATCACCTTATTTGTAAAACCTATTACAATAAAAAAAAAAAAAGCAACATGTGTCCATCTTGATCTGTTGTTTTAGTTGCTGTTTTCAGGAGGTATTTCTGTGATTCGCCATTTTTTCTTCTAAAAGAGCCCAGGCACATATAATTTTTATAAGCATGGCCCTAAGAGAAAATGTTTTAAAAAATTACAATGTACACAGAAATGTTTCTAGAACTTGTAAATGCCAGATCTGCTTTAGATGTCTTAATATAACCTCTAAAAAGTGTTTTCTGAATTTCTTTAGCTAGAATGGTTGCTCATATGCAATTCAAGCATAAACCAGACACCTAAAACTATTGTGTGTCTGTGCTTGCCCCTAATGTGGATCAGTGGAAGCCATGCTGTGCACTAATCCACACTGTCCCAATTTTAACAACTATAACAGGCAACTACACAGAGCTCCAAACTTATTTGTTCCCACATAATGGCTGCTATTTTTCTGTATATATTGTGGTATTGTGTGGCAATCCCACAGTAGAACTGGGCGTTGTATTCACCCAGGACTCTCAGCCAGAGGGGCTGAGCTGTTCCAGGAGGCAAGTTCTTGTACTGGGAAAGGGCTGAGTTTGCGGTTCTTCCCAGGATGTCTGGATTTGGCATGGGATCCTGGAACTGGGATATTTCTAAGAGAATTGGGTGGGATGAAATCTCCATTCCTGGGTCCATTGTTTAGTTTTGGCCAGCACCTAATTGCACACCTGGGATCGCCACACAATATAGATAACATAGGGTTATGTTTTATTACCAGTTCTGATGGAAATACATATTTCTAAATTGAGGTTTTTTTTTAGCCCAGCTTTTTATTCCTGTTGTTTTAAAATTTCCCTTTTGTGTCAGTAAAAAAAGGTTGATACCTGCCCTCACACAGTGTTGCGCTGTGCTTGCAGAGCTAAGTAACAGTCACACCCCTTACTCAAACAGACATTGCAGAGTCTGTTGCACAGCAGGGGTGGAGACTCACAAGGTCTGTTACTGTAATATGGATTACTGAGAGCAGTGGGTCTAAAGCTGGTGCCTATTAAACTGCATGTTCACATTTAAACACCAGGCACAATTGCTCTAACAGGAAAGTGAAGGTAAGACTGTGAAAATAGAGGTTGTTAGCACATTGTTAGCTGCTGTTATATTGTTATTTCAGTTGGGCTTTAAATTATGCTTCCATTCTACTCTCTTGAGAAGTTGATACAGGCTATAAATGCCTTAGGGGTTAGGGGTTGAGAGATGGGACCAGAGCGGCCGGCAATGGGCCCTGAACACAGAAGATCTATGTTCCACTAGTAAGCATTTCCCCCAACAGCCTCAGGGCCGGCCTTAGGCGCCCTGTGCGAGAAAGCTTTACAGCGCCCCTCAGTGACCACACCCCTCAATGGCCACACCCCCAGTAACCACACCCATTTTCCCCAATATCTGCACCATTTAAAGAGTCCAATTTTGTTAAGCCGCAAAGAAACATATTAAAAAGTATGATAAAAATAAAACTTTTATTCAAAGGTATTAAACTGGTAGGCACAATAAAAGCATTCTTATCAAATAAAACAACAGAAGGCAAACAATAAATGTCAGACTAAAATAGAGTCTATACAAATAAAGTGTCAGGATGTCATGCCGACACCCTTTTTTCAAGTAAGTATATCTAGAAAAGTACAAATAGAAAACAGAACACAAAACCTAGACTACATGGAAAAGTAATGAAGTACTATATGTGCAAATATCCGAAAAATTTATTCAGGCACATGATAATTTGTTTGAGAATGTGCGGCCACCGGCGTGTTCTGTGAATGCTTGCCACCATCTTGCAGGCGGGGAGCATGACGTTACATGACGCCATGCATGCGTGGCGTCAGGTGACGCCACACGCCGATATTGGCCCCACCATCTTGGTGTATACCTAGATATACGCCAAGATGGTGGCGCCCAACACGTGTGGTGTTATATGATGTCATGTGCCCTGCCTCCAGAACACGCCAATGGCTGTGTGTGTGGGGGGGTGGGCAGTTTTCACTTTTTTATAATTTTTTACATTTTTTATTATGTTTTTATAATTTTTTTAATTCTCCCCATTAAGGAAATCTTGAATGAACAGGCTGTGATGTAAATGATAGTATTATGTGTCCCCAGTTATTTAAAAACACTGGAGTGATCAGACGATTGCTCCAGTGTTTGTCCTTCTCACACGGAGGACCGGTAAATATCAACCACGGCTCTGTGCCACACACAGAGCCGCTGTCATCCTGAAACTGACAGGATGACAGTGGCTCCGATCTCCTCCCCGTCCGTGGGGGCCGACGAGCAGGCGCTGTCATATCGGTGAGGAGGAGAGCGGTGAGGAGGAGAGAATCCACCCCGAGGACGAGCTGTGTCGGCCGCCTGGCGCCTTTGTTGCCATGGCGCCCTGTGCGGCCGCACAGCTCACACGCCCCTAAGGCCGGCCCTGAACAGCCTCAAAATATTCCAAAAAAGAGAGAAAAGAAAAAAAACTTGAAAGAGTCAGGGAACCTTGGTGGAAAGAATCTTATGACAGCCGATTATGTTCAAAAATGTAAAGCGCTGCCATCAGCGCATAGTATCGAGGCATTTTCACGAGTAGAAGTACTCGTGAAAATGCCCAGTATTGGCACCTATACTGATACCGGTATCATAAATGGCTACAGGAATGTGTCCAGAGAGTATCGGTAAATGGCACCTTTTCAGACGGGGCTAGTGTCATGAGCGGTGTGCCTCAGGGTTCTGTACTGGGACCCATGCTGTTCACCCTGTTTATTAACGACATTGAGGAGGGTGTGCACAGCAATGTTTCAGTGTTTGCTGATGATACCAAAATTGGGAGGGTAATAGAAACGGACCTAGACAATATAGCATTACAGGAGAACCTGGATAAAATAGGGGAGTGGGCAAATATATGGCAGATGATGTTTAATGTCGATAAATGCAAAGTAATGCACTTTGGGAATAAAAATAAGCAAATGGGCTCTACAATTATGGGTATGCCACTAGGGAAGTCAGAGATAGAAAAAGATTTGGGGTCATTGTAGACCACAGATTGAAGAATAGCTTGCAGTACAAGGCTGCTGTAAGCAAAGCAAGTAGAGTCCTGTCCTATATTAACCACTTGCCGTCCGCCCGTTGTTAAAAAACGGACGGACGGCACTGACGGCATTTTTTTTTCCACAGAAAGGATGTCCTTGAGCTGGAAAGAGTCCAGCGGAGTGCAACCAAACTAATTAGGGCAATGGAGGACCAGAGCTATGAGACACGGCTACTAAATCTAAACATGTTCACGTTGGAAGTAAGGAGATTAAGGGGGGACATGATTTTCATGTACAGGATGATCAATGGTGATAGCAACATTAGCAACAAACTCTGTACGATTAACTCCATGACAAAGACTAGAGGCCACCACCTAAAATTGGTGGGGAAAAAATTCCAGCACAAGGGGCGAAAGGGGTTCTTCACAGTTAGAGTGGTTAGGGTCTGGAACTCACTGCCACAGGCAGTGATTTCAGCTAAGAATGTGGAATCATTCAAGAAGCTTTTGGACGATTTCCTGAGAGACCGTAATATACAGGGATACAGGTACTCTTAAGAATGAAATGATACATGGACCTATACATAAACACACACAATAGGTTGGACTTGATGGACTTAGTATTTGAGGTTGAATAAAGACCTATGTAAATACGCCTTTGGGATTTTCATGTACCAACAACTAATTTGGTCACAGTGAGAATATGTTGAACCAGTCTAAACTGAGTAAGTGTACACGCCCTGGGTCATTTTATAAATAGAGCCTTATAAGGGTCCCAGTGGAAAGAAGTTTCCAACACCGCATAGAAAAGCTGATGGACACTAAACCAAAACCTCTTTGCCACTGGACATTCCCACCATATATGTGAAAAGGAGCTCTCAACTGCATATCCTCTAAAACAGGGGTCTCAAACTCAATTTAGTCGGGGGCCACTGGACACATTTTGTAGTCCCGTGGGGGCCGCTACTATATACGGTACCAGTTTTCATGTCTGTTACAAGTGGCAACTTTCACCAATTCAAATTAATGATCGGGTGACAGCTGCTGCATGTAAACGCCTGCACACCGCATGTAATCATATGTGAAAGGATTACATGCAGTTAGGAATCAATCACTATCCCTGGATACACAATTGTGTATCCAGGGATAGTGATTGTTTTTGTAACTGCATGTAATCATATCACATATGATTACTTGCAGTATGCAGGCGTGTACATGCAGCAGCTGTCCCCCGATCATTAACTTGAATGGGTGACAGTTGCTGCATGTAAACGCCAGATTAGGGATTCCTGCTGCAGGAAAACTCACGTTTGTGATCGCACCTGAAACATAGGTGTGAATGGGGCCTAATATACACACACAAATACATAAGGGTAATTAGTGACCAGATTGTGAGATGCATAAAGGATCGCAACCAGGAAAAATGTAATTCTAGATCTATTAATCACTAATAATGCGGACCTAGCTGCAGACATAGCGATTAAGGATATACTGGGTAATAGTGATCACAGGTTGATTATTTTTAATGTTTGGTACAGAAAAGGGAAGTGTGTTGGTTTGACAAGAACGCTAAATTTCAGAAAGGCAAACTTCGATAAGCTGCATCATCTAGTGTTTGATGCTAAATGGAGCAACTTATTTTTAACAGTGAACACTGACGAGAAGTGGGATTGTTTTAAGAATACATTACATAATACTGGAGGTGCACCGAAATGGAAATTTTAAAACCGAAACGAAATAAAAAAAAATGTCAGGCCGAAACCGATACCGAATTCTTTTTCTGTGTCCCCTGCTATCAATGAACAGGAATCCTCCTATGAGTCTTCCTGTTCATTGATAACAATGGCAGGAAAATGGCACTTTCGGCATTATGCCAAAAGTGCCATTTTCGGCCGATATGTTTCGGTGGCCGATATATCGGTGCATCCCTACATAATACTATTACCAAGTGCATTCCATTAGGTAACGAAAATAAAAGATCGAGAGCTAAGCCTGCATGGCTAAATAAAACGGTAAGAAAACATATCACAGACAAGAAGCTGGCATTTAAAAAATATAAGTTGGAGGGGACTGTATTAGCATTCAAGAGCTACAAGGAATGCAATAAGAAATGTAAACATGAAATCCGGAAACCAAAAATAGATTACGAAAAGCATATCGCCATAAGAAAAGAGCAGGTAGGCATATTAAAAGATGAAAACAGGAGAGTTATCACAAACGACTGAGAGAAGGCTGATGTAATAAATACATTTTTCTTCTCAGTATACACTCAGGAAAAAGACAGGTCAAATGGAGATAAGAATCTGAGTCGCTTGGTACGTAAGATACCGCAGTGGTTGACAGTAGCCAGGGTTCAACAAAGACTGGTAAAACTTAATGCAAATAAATCGTTAGGACCAGATAACCTGCACCCTAGAGTACTTAAAGAGCTTGGCCAGGTTATAGCAAGACTGTTATTCCTCATCTACAAGGACTTGTTAATGACTGGAAGGGTACCAAGTGACTGATGTAAAGCTACGGTAGTACCAATATTCAAAAAAGGTTCAAGATGCCAACCAGGTAACTACAGTCCAGTCAGTCTAACATCAATAGTATGCAAACTATTTGAGGGAATGATAATTAACTATTTAGTGAATTGTGTTTGGGACTGTCACGTACCTGATGGAGCTTGATGACGAGGGCGGCCTCTCTTGCAACTCTGGTCCCAGAAAGCCTGATAGTGAATACAGGTACTCTGGGGCACGAGTGCCAGATGCTTAGCTGTGCAATGCAGTTAGCTGCTTTGCTGTGCAATGCAGTACAAATGCACAGCAAGGAGGCAGACAGAAGATACTCAAAGTCAGGCAGACCGGGTTGGCAACGTGCAGGCAGGAAGGTAGTGCAGCAAGAGACAAACTCATAGTCGGTGGATATGGATGTCACCAGCACTCCAGAAACGACAAAAGATTTTAGTGAATCTTCATTTTATTTACTCGAAAGGAAGCAAGCGCTTTCGGGGCCGCACAGGGTCCCCTTCATCAGGCTTAAAGTGAACAGTTACAGAGTAATACCATCACCATTATATACACACCTACTGGACTAATTACCACATGGAAACACCCCTTTGACGTCACATGACGTCATGATTCACACCAGAGAAACCGGTAAAACCGGTTATCCTTGCTGCATGTAACATATTCAAATGCACTGTCAGGACACACCACAGTGCAGCATAATCATAATCAAACCAGACCAATACACACCAAGTATATAAACATACAAAGAATGGACTCATACTGTGATTAGTGCCCTGACTGGCACAGATCAGAACAACACATTGTAGCAAACCAAAGCTTAC
>NW_017306356.1:2150125-2159520 GCF_000935625.1 Nanorana parkeri | reverse complement strand
AATGTCCAAGGACCTGTAGCACTCCTTACCGGACTTCCCATGTGGAGATGTGGGTGCTCGCAATGACTACGGATGGCGCCGCATCAGATATAATCGTTGGATATGGATGTCACCAGCACTCCAGAAACGACAAAATAACAAAAGATTTTAGTGAATCTTCATTTTATTCACTCGAAAGGAATCAAGCGCTTTCGGGGCCGCACAGGGTCCCCTTCATCAGGCTTAAAGTGAACAGTTACAGAGTAATACCATCACCATTATATACACACCTACTGGACTAATTACCACATGGAAACACCCCTTTGACGTCACATGACGTCATGATTCACACCAGAGAAACCGGTAAAACCGGTTATCCTTGCTGCATGTAACATATTCAAATGCACTGTCAGGACACACCACAGTGCAGCATAATCATAATCAAACCAGACCAATACACACCAAGTATATAAACATACAAAGAATGTACCCCGAATGTTCCAAAAATAGGATTGCGTTTCTTGACGTTTTAATTACGGTGACGGACAATGTATTAACTACATCAGTCTTTACTAAATCCACAGTCAGGAACACCATTCTACATTACAATAGCGCGCACCCTCGACAAGCCAGTGGATGTGGTGTACCTGGATTTTGCAAAAGCATTTGACACAGTACCACATAAATCTTAAAGCTCAAGCTTAAATCTATAAGCATAGATGAAAGTAGTGGCGTGCCTCAGGGTTCTGTACTAGGCCCAATACTATTTAACCTGTTTATTAATGATATTGGGGAGGGTGTTTAATAGCCGTATTGCTGTGTTTGCAGATGATACTAAAATTGAGAGGGTAATAGATACGGATTAGACATTACAGCAATAAAAAATAAAACATCAGGTGGTCATAATAAACTGGCCACTCAGTGTACAGTATATGGATATTAATATATATGAATGTTGTACTGTTTATCAAAATGTAATTTATGTTTCTGTCTCCTTCATGTAGTGATGTTAAGGGTATCTTTTCATGTAACCTCCAGATGCTCATAGAGTGCCTTTTATACCTGAGAAATCGGTCTGTAATGGCATGTTACACAGTTGACAGTAGTTTGTAGTTGACAGTCACAGTAATATGCAAAAGTGCAGCTATGAAAAGGTTTTGTACTTAGCAGAGATGGATTATGGAGAATAGCGCCCTATGAAAGGTAGCAGTTTTGGCCTCCTATTCCTTCCACTGACAATGATAAGACTGTAATAGCTCGGAATAGCCACCCCATGGGCTGCCCAAACAGACACCAAGTGCCTTAAGGAGCATCCTTCTTTGTAAAGTGACAGGTAGGTGCACAACTTTTATTGTAGCAACATGAATTTTGTAGCTGGGCCCTCTGGACATCCTCCGAGCCTTAGGCTTGCCTTTTTGATACTCCAGCTTCGGTGAATATTTAAATTCAGTTTGTAAACACCTTTAAAAATAACCTGCGAAGAATAGTGAGTTGTGCTGTGATCTTTGATTGTAAATGTCCCGTAGTTGTAGTATGCTTTTCTTTTGTGGTGCTCAAATGCTTGGTAGTTGCTGCACTTCCACCAACAAGGGATTCCACAGAGGGCAGGAGAGGGCCCTGGAGAGGTTTATTAGAACAAAAAAAATTAGTTTTTTTTATTGGTAAGAATAAAAGCATCAAAGTGCCAAAGTATTTCGGGGCAAATCAGGGCTTAAAAAAATTCACAGTGGTTGCTGAGATTTGGAACATCACCTTTAGGTGTAATTCCAAAGGGGAATCTCTTGGGGAATAGACTGAACATAGGCACATGCAGCAGTCAGCAACTGGGAGCCTCCCATTCTTACTAATAAAAAAACTTCTTTGTTTGGTGGCACCTCCATTTTTTTAAAGATAACCTTTCAGTATAGACATATAGGAGGTGCCACTTGATCTTAAAATTTGGGGTTTTTATTCATATCCTTACTGAGAGTCACTGACCCAGAGCAAGCATGCAGTTCAAAAAGTCACTGGCATACATGTTCTGGATCCCAGAATCACTTAATGAAGAAAGGATAAGGATGACAGGCCCAGAGCTTGCATCTTCATATGCAATCATCAATGAAAGCTACAACATTTCTGTCTGACAGGTTGCCTTTAAGGGGCAGTCCAAAGCCCAACACAGAAGTCCTATTAGAATGTACGATACAATGTATAAATTGTAGTCTTGTAACAATGTCTCCATTCTCTTTTGCCAGGTGCAATGTCACACTTACACAGGATATTGCTGGTGCGTTACACCTGATGGTAAACCTGTCAGTGGCTCCTCTGTGCAGAACAAGACTCCTGTATGTTCAGGTATCGAAGAAAGCCTAGGTAATATCATTACATGGCTGGTAATGTTTAAACTAATCAGGATATCTCTGCTATTGCTGATATATGACATTTTTGTTCAGAATATAATCCTCTTAAACCTATTCATAGCCAGAGGATTCTCACAGTGACAAAATGCCTCAAAACACATTTCTGTAATAGTTGGGTTTTTTGTATATTGTTTATTCATTAGGATCCTGTAAAGGTACACATAGCTATTAGATGACCATAGCCTTATCTGTCGGATGTTGATTATGTGTGTGGGTACGTTCAGACCAGATCAAGCAACCCCAGAAACGGTAATCTGTTTTGGTTGATTTTGACTTCTATTGTTCAATTCAAATTGAAATATGGTTAATATGGTAAACACTTACAGATACAGCGGTTATCTATAAACCCAATGTCAAAATAATTAGTAGATAATATTTTATAGGTAGATACAAATATATGCAAATGTTACATAGTTACATAGCTAGTCAGGTTGAAAAAACACACAAGTCAATCGAGTTCAACCTATAGAGATAAGAGGAAACAAAAGAAATAAGAAAAGCCTAAAACAGAATGCTATGCCCATTGTTATCCACTGTTGATCCAGAGGAAGGCAAAAAAACCTCTCTAAAGTATGGATCAATTTGCTCCAACTGGGGAAAACAAATTCCTTCCTGATCCCATAAGGCAATTGGATATTGCCTGGTTCAACAATCTTTGGTGCTCTATATACCTATAAGAACTCAATATCCAGTAATATTCTGTGCATTTAGGAATACATTCAGATTTTTTTAAACCAGTTAACTGAACTAGCTAGAACTAGCTCCTGGGGAAGTCTATTCCACATTTTCACAGCTCTAACTGTGAATAATCCTTTCCATATGCAAAGGTTAAACCTCTTTTCCTCCAGATGTATAGAGTGCCCTCTCTATTTTGCAGTGACCTTAACGTGAATAATTTGGCACCAAGTTCACTATATGGACCATTTATGTATTTATACATGGTGATCATGTTCCCCCTTAATCAAGAGAACAAATTCAGGTCAGTTAATCTTTCCTCATAGTTGAGCTCCTCCATGCCTCTTCTCCAGTTCTACAACATCCTTTTTGTGAACTGGTGCCCAAAACTGAACTGCATATTCCAGATGAGGTCTTACTAATGCTTTGTACAGTGGCAGGATTATGTCTCTATCTCTGGAGTCTATACCCCTTTTAATCCAAGAATCTTTGTTTGGTGGCACCTCCATTTTTTTAAAGATAACCTTTCAGTATAGACATATAGGAGGTGCCACTTGATCTTAAAATTTGGGGTTTTTATTCATATCCTTACTGAGAGTCACTGACCCAGAGCAAGCATGCAGTTCAAAAAGTCACTGGCATACATGTTCTGGATCCCAGAATCACTTAATGAAGAAAGGATAAGGATGACAGGCCCAGAGCTTGCATCTTCATATGCAATCATCAATGAAAGCTACAACATTTCTGTCTGACAGGTTGCCTTTAAGGGGCAGTCCAAAGCCCAACACAGAAGTCCTATTAGAATGTACGATACAATGTATAAATTGTAGTCTTGTAACAATGTCTCCATTCTCTTTTGCCAGGTGCAATGTCACACTTACACAGGATATTGCTGGTGCGTTACACCTGATGGTAAACCTGTCAGTGGCTCCTCTGTGCAGAACAAGACTCCTGTATGTTCAGGTATCGAAGAAAGCCTAGGTAATATCATTACATGGCTGGTAATGTTTAAACTAATCAGGATATCTCTGCTATTGCTGATATATGACATTTTTGTTCAGAATATAATCCTCTTAAACCTATTCATAGCCAGAGGATTCTCACAGTGACAAAATGCCTCAAAACACATTTCTGTAATAGTTGGGTTTTTTGTATATTGTTTATTCATTAGGATCCTGTAAAGGTACACATAGCTATTAGATGACCATAGCCTTATCTGTCGGATGTTGATTATGTGTGTGGGTACGTTCAGACCAGATCAAGCAACCCCAGAAACGGTAATCTGTTTTGGTTGATTTTGACTTCTATTGTTCAATTCAAATTGAAATATGGTTAATATGGTAAACACTTACAGATACAGCGGTTATCTATAAACCCAATGTCAAAATAATTAGTAGATAATATTTTATAGGTAGATACAAATATATGCAAATGTTACATAGTTACATAGCTAGTCAGGTTGAAAAAACACACAAGTCAATCGAGTTCAACCTATAGAGATAAGAGGAAACAAAAGAAATAAGAAAAGCCTAAAACAGAATGCTATGCCCATTGTTATCCACTGTTGATCCAGAGGAAGGCAAAAAAACCTCTCTAAAGTATGGATCAATTTGCTCCAACTGGGGAAAACAAATTCCTTCCTGATCCCATAAGGCAATTGGATATTGCCTGGTTCAACAATCTTTGGTGCTCTATATACCTATAAGAACTCAATATCCAGTAATATTCTGTGCATTTAGGAATACATTCAGATTTTTTTAAACCAGTTAACTGAACTAGCTAGAACTAGCTCCTGGGGAAGTCTATTCCACATTTTCACAGCTCTAACTGTGAATAATCCTTTCCATATGCAAAGGTTAAACCTCTTTTCCTCCAGATGTATAGAGTGCCCTCTCTATTTTGCAGTGACCTTAACGTGAATAATTTGGCACCAAGTTCACTATATGGACCATTTATGTATTTATACATGGTGATCATGTTCCCCCTTAATCAAGAGAACAAATTCAGGTCAGTTAATCTTTCCTCATAGTTGAGCTCCTCCATGCCTCTTCTCCAGTTCTACAACATCCTTTTTGTGAACTGGTGCCCAAAACTGAACTGCATATTCCAGATGAGGTCTTACTAATGCTTTGTACAGTGGCAGGATTATGTCTCTATCTCTGGAGTCTATACCCCTTTTAATACAAGAAAGTATTTTGCTTGCTTTAGAAACTGCGGCTTGACATTGCATGCTATTATTGAGTCTATGGTCTACCAGTACACCCAGATTTTTCTCCATCATTGACTCCCCCAAACATACTCCCCCTAGAGTAATTGTCCATTTCTTTCTATTAAATTCAAGCTTGGCTATACTTTCTAAACCTCCTTATTGATCTTTTTTCAATACATTTTTTAATTTTTGTTTTACATTATAGTGAAGCATTCAAGTACAGCAGAGGTATACATTCGTAAGTTATGACATAGTATGGTCTATGAAGTTTCTTAACCATTTCTTAACCATTTACACTGTGATCACAGCTGCCAAATAGTGCACTGCTGATGATAACAATGCGTAGCAGTAGCCCGATATTCTGTTTTTCAAACCAAAGATCCAGTGTAACTAAGTAACATCTTGTAATTCGAATCCAACAAAAGTTAAAAAAAATATGAGCATCAAGGCACAAACACATTCCCTCTGCTACCCCAGCCTTGTGTCGGGGGAAGAGGGCCAAGGAGGGGGTAAGGGCAGGATAGAGAGGGGGATAGAGTATAGTAGAGGTTGGAGTAAGGTAAGGTAGGAGTGGTCCATTAATGGTGTACCAGTAAGTGGATGAGCGTCTGTTCTCCAAGATCAGAGTGTCAGCAAACAAGCGTTAAAGGAGTGCGTCCATAGATGTTGGGTCCCAAATCTGCTCAAAGCGCGGGATTTATCGGTCAACCGTGCCATGAGACGTTCGTTAGTGAAGAACCATTGGAGTCTGCGTTCTACTTCCGCAAAAGACAGAGTGGGGGATTGCCATGATTTTGCTACTGTCTGTTTAGCCGCTGTAAGACCATGCAATAATAATTTGTGTTGTTTAGGTGTGACATCTTTGGATTGAGTAGGGCAACCTTTGGATACGGTGTCAGTGTGAGAGCCATAATAGATGAAAGAAAATTAAAAACTTGAGCCCAAAAAGTCTATACTATAGGGCATTGCAACTATACATGTATGTAGGAGCCCACCTCTCCGCATTGTCGGAAGCACAGGCCATCGTGACCCGGAAAAAACGACCGAAGTCTGCTAGGTACCAAGTACCATCGATAGAGGCGTTTGTAATTGGTTTCCAGCGCCTGCATACTCTGAGAGCTAGATTTAGTCACCTTCCAGATGGTTTTCCAGCTATCTGTATCTATGGGGCTTCCGAGGTCTTTCTCCCAAGCTAACGTATACTTATGACAGAGAGGAGCCGTACCTGATAACACTTGGTCGTAGAGTAGGGAGATCAGACCCGGCGCGTAGGGATCATTAGTGCAGGTCCGTTCAAACGAGGTGAATATGGGACCTGTAGGGAATACGGGTGCTTGAGTGGAGATGAAATGCTTGATCTGAAGATAGCGAAAGAGTTCAGTGGCTGGTAATTTATATGAGTCTTGTAATTGTTGAAACGTTTTTGGGCTCGCAGTAGTATACAGTTTGTGTAGATTGGTTGCATCTTCGGATATCCAATGATGGAATGCGAGTAGGGAATCACCGCCAGGGGGAAGGCAGTGTTTTTCAAAAATGAGGAGTGGGCGGTGCGAGGACATCAAATGACTGGAATATTTATGTGCATCCCAAAGACGTAGGGAATGTCCCGTAATCGTATATAGTATTTGTAGTCTATCTTTGGTAAGTTGGCAAAGGAGATTATTAACAGTTAAAGGTCCAGGTCAACCGCTTCTAGAGAAACCCATAGTGGAGGGTCCTTGGTAGCGTGGTATTTCGGTAACACAGCTAGTTGGGCAGTAGTGTAATAGGCAGATATGTGAGGGACTCCCAGGCCTCCTTTCAATTTAGGTGAGAAAAGTGTGCTGCGAAGAATGCGCGGTCGACCCTCCTGCCAGATAAAGTTAGAAATTTGACGCTGCAGGATTCTAAATCTGTGGCGCGGTACTGGGATTGGGAGGAGCCTGAAGAAATAGAGTAATTTTGGCAAATAGGTCATCTTAATGACGGAGATTCTCCCTAGCCAGGATAGAGAGTATTGTGACCATGTACGGAGCAATTGTGTGAGACGAGAAAACAGAGTGGGGTAGTTTGCTTCATATAAGGAACCAAAGGCAGCTGTTAGCCGGATACCTAGATAGCACAGAGCCTGGGGTTCCCACACAAACGGATAGGTGGGGCAGAGGGTGTCCACCAGTGGGGTTGGCAATGTCAAATTAAGGGCTTTAGATTTGTGGGGGTTAACCTTAAGATCGGACACGGCCCCAAAACGATCAAGGACGGAGACTAGGTTGGGTAAGACGATTCAAGATGAACAGTAGTATGTCATCTGCAAATAAACTGAGTTTGTGATGGTGACCCACTATGGGGAGACCAGTGATGTCTGGGTGCTCCCGGATAAGTTGGGATAAGGGTTCTATTGCAAGTGCAAAAAGCAACGGGGACAAAGGACACCCCTGCCGTGTGCCTCAAGAGATAGTGAAGGAGGCCGAACGATGGCCAGCATATTTGATCGATGCACTCGAGCAAGAGTATAGTGAGCGGACCCAGGAGATGAACATAGGGCCAAACCCCCACCGCTGGAGCGTGCTAAAAAGGTAGGACCAGGACAAAGTGTCAAAAGCCTTTTGGATATCGAGGGAGAGAAGCATTAGTGCTGTGTTCTTGGTCTTGGCCGCTTCTACCAATAGGCACGTCCGACGAATGCCGCCCCCGCCTGTCTACAGGGCATGAAACTCACCTGATCACCGTGGATTATTGTGGTGATGTCCCTATTGAGGCGGCTGCCAACATTTTCACCAGTATTTTTATGTCTACGTTAAGCAATGAGATGGGCCGAAAATTAGAACAGTTAGAGTTATCGGAATCATGTTTAGGGATCATACAGATCATAGCAGTCAGGGTTTCTGGTCGTGGGCAGGCACCGATACATATAAAGTTGTGTGCGGCTAGCAATACAGGAGCAAGGAGGTCTAGGTATTTTTTGTAGTACAATGGTGTGAACCTGTCGGGGTCTGATTTTTTTTTTTTTTATTTAATTTCAACCATTTAATAGCCCATTTAATTTCCGATAGCGTAAGAGGTTCTTCTAAGGCAGGGGTGCCCACAATTTTTCGTTCGGAGATCTACTTTTCAAATGACAAGCTCAATGAGATCTAGCAATGAAAAAACGTCTTCAATTAAGGGGGGGAGGGAGCATGGCAGTGCATTGAAGTCAATAGCACCGCAGCCATGCCCCTCACCAGCAGTGAGATCGCCCGGAACGCAGGCACATTAGAGCCTGCGTTACGGTCCAGTGCGATCTGCAAAAATGCTGCAAGCACTATTTTTGCAGATTGCACTGGACCGGAATGCAGGCAGGCGATCACACTGTGGGCGGGGGGCATGGCTGCGGTGCCATTGACTTCAAAACAACCCCACGCCTCCTCCTGCCCTTGAACACAGGGAGTCGGCCGGCTTGCATTCCAGTGCGTTCTAGAGGCACCGGCGTTCTGTCCTACCGCGGTGCTCGTGTGGCCGAATGTGGCCGACGTTGCACACGGGGAGAGGTGTCCTGCCCCTTTCCATCGGCGGCGTCTAACATACTCAGCCGGCAGCCACACGAGCACCGCGGCAGCATAGCCGTAGCCAGCTCTTTTTGTGCCTGAGGCAAAAAAAAAATGTGCCCCCCCCCCAACAGGTGTGTGACATCACCCAGCGCCCTGCCTCCAGGATTTTTTAAAAATATTGTTTATTTTTTATTATTTCTTATTTCATTTTCATTTTTTTTATGTAATTTCTTTTCTTACTGTTGGGGGGGGGGGGGGGTACCTTTGCTTTGGGGAAATTTTAGGGGTCTAAACAGCCCCCTGATATTTCCCTTTTAAAATAGAAAAAGAAATTGAGGACACAGAGTCCTCAATCTCTTTTTCTGCAGCCTCTGTTCTAAATGAATGGAAAGCCCATTCATTCAGAAACTATTTACTATCATCCAGTTTCTGAATGGGGAGTGCTACTCCCCATTCAGAAACTCATGAATGAATAGGAAGTGATGTAAAGCACTTCCTGTTCATTCATAGCTGGGGACACATAGTACTATGTGTCCCCAGTTATTTACAAACACTGGAGTGATCAGCTGATCGCTCCAGTGTTTTTCCTGCACAGAGGATTGGTACATATCACTGATATGTACCGAT
>NW_017306356.1:2121777-2148652 GCF_000935625.1 Nanorana parkeri | reverse complement strand
GGGAGGGTAGACGGAGCCACTGTCGCAGCAGCATGTGCGGTGAGGAGAGAGAGAGAGCCGCCGGCTTTCAGATGCAGGCCGAGCGGCTCTCCTCACTGTTCGGCGTGCTGCTGTGATAGGATGACAGGACATCACGATCTACCAGGGTAGATCGCGATCGACCTAATGGGCACCCATGTTCTAAGGATGCAGCAGCATGTGCGGTGAGGAGAGAGAGAGAGCCGCCGGCTTTCAGATGCAGGCCGAGCGGCTCTCCTCACTGTTCGGCGTGCTGCTGTGATAGGATGACAGGACATCACGATCTACCAGGGTAGATCGCGATCGACCTAATGGGCACCCATGTTCTAAGGAGTCCCGGAAATATTAAGAGATGGGTGGTAGGGAGAGGTTGGCTAGTACTTGGGGTAGGCCAGGCGGATGGACCGAAGTCGCTGATGAATAAAGCGCGGATAAATTGCATTCAAATTGCGACGTGATTTTCAAGGGATCACTAGCCATGGTACCCGACCGTGTGCGGATCCGAAGTGGTGTATACGTGAGGTCAGAGGAACACAATCTCCGGGCCAAGAGCAAGTCTTGTTTGTTACCCTTAACTGATGAGTGCGGAGTCGCAAGCTCTGGTCCGCTAGGAGGAGGGTATAGCCCGGTTCTATCTATACTAGGGAACAGGGTCAGATTTGAGTCACCGCACAAGATAACAGTGCCCCTGGCATCTGATTCCACCACTCTCGGGAGATGAGACAGAAAACATACCTGGCGGGAGTTAGGGGTATACGTTACCACGGTCACTTCCTGGTCTTGTAGCAGACCTTGGATCAATAGATATCTGCCTGAGGGGTCTCGGATTTCCTTCCGACTCTCAAAGCAGGTTCTGCATTGGAAACCAATGAGAACACCTCTGTGCTTTGTTGGTGCATTGGCCGTGAATACTGTTGGAAATTGCGGGAGGAAGTAGCCTGGCTCCGAGGACTGAGAGAAGTGGGTCTCCTACAGACAAATAACGTCATATTTAAGCGAGCGAAACTGTCTAAATGCCTTTATTGTCATTAACAAAATGTCTTTTGTTAGGGAATTGAATCCCTTAACATTAATTGATAAAAAAACTGAGAGGTGGCAGTGGTTACCTACAGACTGAAGCCAAATCAATGATAATGAATCCTGAAGGTATCCGGAATAGAACCGACTCCCGAAAATAGAGATCACCAGAAATGAGAAAAGTAAGAAAACCAAACATTACTCTGACCGGGCAAGTTGGGCCCAAAAAATGTTGGCTGCCAGCGCGCTCGGGCAGAACCAGGTCCAAAGGTTCTGTGAAGGCCAACCATCTGGATAACGCGGGGGTGCAGTGACTGCCTCGCTGAGGCTCATATAACAAATATAAGGCACGGTGCTGATAGAAAGTAAGTGTCGTTAATTAAAGGCAGAGTACAAACAAATTCTCGTCTGGATACAGTATGAATGTTATGGCGGAAGGGTGCCACCTCCAGGAGGGCTCTGTAGAATATTGGCGCCATGGAGGACCAGAAACGGTGGTTCCTTGGATGCAATCTACAAAGCAGTCAAAGGGGCACTAAGCCTCCGACGATCTTATAGTTTGTTATATAGTATATAAAAAAGAAATACAAAAATATTTCAAAACTTTGTCATATCAAAGGGGAAGAGAGAGAAAAAGGAACATCTTAAACAAGTACAATTATCAACGACTATCAAGTGCTAACCCACTTGTGGGCCCGTAAGCTAGGACATTTTAAGCAGTGAGCGATCAAGAATCATTTCCGAAACCACGTCACCTGTCTCAAGTACGATTCATCCGGGCAAGGTGGAGGACCGTTGCGGGCGATCTTCTGCAGACGAGGCGGGCCGTGATGACGGGTGAGCAGGTGACCAGAGACGGCCAGACTCAGCGCGATGTTGAGGGGTAGCTGGTGGATCAGAGTGGGCATCACCGGAGAGGCCTAAGTCCTCCAGCAGCGCTGTGGCCTCTGGAAAGGTGGTACATTGATAGGGAGCGCTTTTGTAGATGAACATCAAGTGGAAAGGAAATCCCCAGGATATAGAACGCCATGACGCCAGGGGCTAGGTCAGCATAAAACCTGATAGTCATGGCCCTGGAAGGAGAGAGAGGGGGACTTGCATGCCGCTTGTAATATAGCCTCCCTCGTGTGAAAATAAAGAAACTTCACTATGATGTCCCTGGGAGGACCATCCTTTTGCCTTTTTTGTCAGCGCTCTGTGGATCTTTTGGAATTCCAGGCGATCTACCGGGATCAATGGAGTCAGTTCTTGGAGCAGAGCAGTAATCGTTGCCTGGAGTTCCAAGACCGTCTCGGGAATACCTCGAATACGTAGGTAGAAGGAGGGAGCCGCTGTCACTTCAGGATGGACGAGCAGTGAGGAGAGAGAGAGCCACCCGGCCAGGATCTGACAGCCGGCGGCTCTCTCTCCTCACCGCTTGGCTATCCTGAAGTGACAGCGCTGAATTCACAAGAAAATCCTTTTCGCAGACAGGAGGAAATTAAGATTCTAGAGTCCACATTTATTTAAATAAGTTGACAAAACTCATTGATCACCGTCATGATTGATGATCACTTCACCCAGGGTGGCACATCAGAACCATATGATTTCCAGTACTTTTGGCCCCCTTTCATTCTTTGCCTCTCCATTTGTATGGCTGAATTGGCCTTCTAGAACATCCTGCTAATATGCTTGCTGCTGCTGTCACTACCATCCCTCAAATTTTTGTTTTTGCCTTTCTTTTCTTTAACCTAAGCAGCAATTGCCAAAGAAAACCCAGCGCCACAACCATTTGCGTTTTTCTCTTACATATGTCCTTATGCAGCTACCAGCTTTCGGTCTGCTCAATCGCCACCTGTCAGATCTGCATTAAAGAGCTGAGGGGAGTACTCTGAAAAACCTCAGCTCAGTGCTACAGGTCTGAGAGTTGGCGGGCAAGCAGGCTGGCAGGTGGGGAAAGAAGCTGGCAGCTGCATAAGGACATATGGAAGAAAAAAAAAGGAGGTGGCTGCAATAGGTGGTTTTACTCCAAACCACCAATTGCATAGAATCCAGCAGTAGAGTTGGAGCACATGCTTAGGGTGCCTGGCACCAGTTAAGCCCCTGGGTTTGTGCATTTTTTTAATTATGTAGCTGTATTGTGGACACCTATTAAGTGATTTTAAAGGATAAGTACAGTTATAAATATATTTTGGACGTTAAACTGGAAAATTTCTTTATGGCCAAGAGCTGCAATAAGTAAATACCTGCTGTAGCAGAAATGCCAGCTTAGAACTGGCCAGCCTTCAGTGCCCATGGCTCCAGCTTTCTAATGAAATGCCCAGAAATGATTTATAACTTCACTTATGCCCTAATCTTGTTATAAAACAGCCAGTACAATTTATAGATTGGTACTATGTACAAATAATGTTCTTTGTTGCAGATGCATTGCAAAATGATAACAATTACAAAGCACAGAAGACAGCATGAGTATTTAGGGGAATTAACACCTCTATTTCAGATGTGGAAGTGATGATGTGTTAATACCACACATTTTCCATATTTTTTTATGTTCTTTAATGACCCTGATATATGTAAAGGCCAATATAAATAAAGGCGGATATATGTATGTCCAATACTGATCACTGCTATAAACTGTCACCAGAATGACAGCTGTGCATGTGCCACACATATCACATACTCTTTGGAATCTGAGATGGCGCTTCGTTCACCAATGCATCAACAATGCCTCTTTATCTAGTTTTGTGATTGGTCTTTACTAATATTTCAAACAAAAGGAACCAATCATGTGCTTACTTTCCTTATTCGGTCTGCATCAGCAAAAACAAGAGTTGAACTGATCACCACCTCCTTTTGCTAAATTCACTGCTGTTAGGGTCATTAGATTGTAAGCTATACAGGCCAGATATTTGGAAGCAGTGCAGCTTTTTCAAGCACTGATTGCAAAATTTGAGCTTTGTTGGGATTAACTCCCTATGCAATTGTAGCTCTCGCCCCCGAAGGAGCCGCTGGATAAACAGGTTCTTCTGTCTCACCTTTGTCTTGATAAACCAATCAGGACAGATCCACAGCACACCAGCACACCTTGTGGGAGGTTTTATATCAAATTTAATAAGTAATTAAATAACTAGGCAAATTCTGCAAAGATTGGTTAGGATTAACTTGAATAATGGCAACTGAATAAATCAGATTTCACAACACCTCCAGAAATAACACACAACATAAATCAATGCAATAACGGTATACATATGCATAAATGTGCACCTATGTGGGTATAATTCAATAATAGCCACTGCACCTACAATCCTATCACTTCTCCAGCCAAACTGACAGTTCCCAAGTTAACTCATACACTGCATGATTGGGAAACTAACTGAGTCTGTATGTGGCACAGGCCTGTGTGTGTAAATCATTGAGGTGCTCTTAGGATAGTAACAAGTCACTAGTTAACAGCTGCTCACCATATCTAGGCAGAATAGTCTCTAGAGGTGGCCACAAGCATCCCCTGTGATTCCCAGCTTTCTGATCTCTCTCTCTCTTTCTGCAAATGAGAGATGTTGTTGCCGAGGGTAACCGCTATGTTGACTGATACCGCCGATTACTGCCTGTCACGGATGTCTATGACTGGGTATCTGGGCACGGCGCGTTTTTCTGGGACATTTAAGCATTGCACTTTCCAGGAGACCATTTTGAGGTCCACGATAAAAGCAGGGAATAGTTCAGTCGGGAAGGATCCCGAACCCAGGTGAGGGGAAGAAGAAAAGCGGAAAGCAAGAAGAAAAAGAGGAAAAGAGGGGGAAGACCAGAGGGATGAAGAAAAGAAAGGGAGGACCAATAGAAACAAAGTAAGGAGAGATAAAAAGAGAAAAAAAAGGGGGGCGGGGGGGCAGATAAGCATAAGTCAAAGGTGCACAAGAGCGAACAGAAACAAGACTGACAGCTGTTCTGGCGAGCGATGAGCTACCGTCTCAACCCAGAGTCCCCCAGAGGGAATCTCAACAATAACCCGGAGGTGTCAAGTACAACAGGTTGAGAGGGAACCCAGGCAGACCCTCCAGCCGTGAGCAGATGGCATTATAAGGCATACATTCACATGATATGTCAACCTGCAAATCCAGGAGGTCCAGTCTTAGACCCCCAACATGGGGGCCTTTCGTCCAGGCCACCCAGGATGGGGAGCACAGAGGCTAGGGAGCCACCACCAGCCTCTATGCCCCCCTCATAAAATGAGAGAAGAAACAAGGCACAGAAAAAAGCTTATCCAGTATAAAAAATGTAAAACAATCAACTTAGGTATGGTCAATGCCACAGGAGTTAGCAAGTAAAAAACAAAAAAATTACAGCAGTAACCAGCTTGAGATCCACCAGCAGCCGCCAGCAGGACCCCCATGGCCAGAGTAGTTCCAATAAGACCAGAAGGACGTCTATGTTCAAGACTCAGGATCCTGAGGAGCCAATGCAGATGGAGAAGGCCATCGCTGCAAACTCCGGTAGTGCCCAGGTCGAGGCTCCTGGGATGGAAGGGGAGGCGCAGTAAAAGAAGGCTGTCAAGGGTACCGCGCGCAGGTGTCCTCACACCGTATGCAGGTACCCCCACGGGAGGACCAAATGCGTGACCACACCAGACAAGGCTAATTGAGCTTATATACTGTATGTTTTATTTATACAGAGCAACACATAACACAAACCACAACCAACTAAATACACACCCAAGCACATACAAAAAGATAATATAAAGTAACCGAAACTAGGAGAAAACCGCAGAATTCCCACACAGGGGATGACAGGGCAGGAAAACCTGGGGGGCAGGGCAACAGGACTCAGGAACATAAGCAGGTAACAGGGCTCAGGACAACAAGCAGGTAACAGGGCTCAGGATTCGCAGGAAATGGCAACATGATACTGAAGCAAAATCCTGAGTGCAGGGAGGGAATAAATACCCTCCCAGGTAGTGATTAATCACTGACAGCTGGGAGAGAGCCACCGGTGAGGACTGGACCTCCAGCTGTGGTGGAACTATAAATCCTATGAGGCATTGCAAGATTCTCACAGCCACAGACATGGCTCACGAAGAGAGATGCATCATAGGATTTGGAGTTTCACCACAGCTGGAGGGCCGGCGGTTTGCTCCCCCTGCCTTAGATCTTACTCGCTGTACAAAGTTAAACGTGCTGTTATGCGCAACCGTCAGACATTTTACGAATACGGCAACAAGTGTGGCAGGCTTTTAGCCAACGCACTTAGGACACAAAGGACTCAAAACTATATCCCAGCTATTTCCTCTCTGGAAGGGGGCAAACTTCATGCTTCTTCAGCCAAAGCTGATACATTTCGAACATTTTACTCTTCCCTATATAACTTACGTCCCTCGTTGTCGGGGGATACACAGTCTTCTCGAGATGCGGCTATAGATGCTTACCTCGAGGCCTCGGGTCTCCATTCTCTGACGGTAGAGGAAAGCGAATGTCTCTCCTCCCCTTTGACAACAGAGGAACTTTCCGTGGCCTTATCTTCTACTCCAACTGTTAAGTCCCCCGGACCAGACGGCCTACCTGCCTCTTATTACAAATCCTTCCTCCCACAACTGTCCGTGCATTTTCTGAATGCTTTCAATGCTGTGGTGCGGGGCTTTCTGCTGCCAGTGGAACTCCTGTTAGCTTCCATATTGATCATACCTAAGCCTGACAAGGACCCCTTACACTGTGCCAATTACAGGCCGATTTCATTGCTCAACAGTGATCTCAAATTATTTACCAAAATTTTGGCCCTACGTGTTACACCAATCTTACAACGCCTTATTCATGTGGACCAAGCTGGATTTCTGCCTCATCGGGAGTCCTGGGACAACACTGTCCGTACCATTGATCTAATTCATCAGGCCAAGGTGATGGGGATTCACATAATGCTGATGTCGGCACATGCAGAAAAGGAGTTTGACAGGGTGTCCTAGGATTTCCTCAGTCGGGTTCTCTCGCATGTGGGCCTCCCCTTGCACTTGCAGACGTGGATTGGGGCTTTATATTCTTCGGCGACGGTTAGGGTTAATGGCCATCATTCCTCCACATTTTCTATTATGAATGGCACGCGTCAGGGTTGCCCCCTCTCCCCCCTGATTTTTGTACTTAACTTAGAACAATTCCTTTGTCACGTGCGGAAGAACCCAGATATCCAGGGACTGAGAGTGAGGGGGGACCCATCACAAACTGGCAGCATATGCCGATGACCTTCTTTTTTTACATAACTCAACCCCACATGTCCTTACCAAGCCTACTCTCGGAATTGCAGATATTTGGCTCCCTCTCCAACTTTAAAGTTAACTTACAAAAATCGGAAGCGCTGAATGTGTCTTTGCCTACACCACTTTTTAGACTACTCCGATCTAATTTCACCTTTAAATGGGCGACTCAGGCTATACGCTATCTGGGTATGTTTATTCCGTCGGATCTTGCCCATATATTCACACTGAATTTTCTCCCATTTCTGCGTTCTGTGCGCATGGGATAACAACACTGGAAGACAATGACATTTTCGTGGTTTGGACGCTGTAATGTTTTGAAAATTAATGTCATGCCCCGCTTATTGTATCTTTTCCAGACCTGACCTGTCCGTTTGCCCCGGCATTACCTACGTTCCATTCGTTTGGCTTTTATCCAGTTTATATGGCAAGGAAAATCAGCTAGGATCAGAAGAGACATATTGAAATGTGCTAAATCACAGGGCGGCATTGGTTTCCCAGACCCGGAACTCTACTACATTGCCACTCACTTGGCACGAGTAGTGGACTGGTGCAGGCATGATGAAGTCAAGTTGTGGGTCAATATAGAGCGGAAGACTGTGGATTTCCCGCTTCAGGGGGCTCCGTGGTTAGACTCACGTTTTCTTATCTCTTTACTTCAACATCCACTTGCTGGTCCTACCATTTTAGCGGTACGCAAATATTATGCAATGTGTGGTATATCCTATTTTCCCTCTCCTATGACTCCTATTATGGGTCACCTAGCATTCATCCCTGGTTTCACTGACAAGATCTTCCGTAATTGGCGGGCGAATGGACTAGATGTTGCTTATCAGTTTCTTCATGATGGCTGTTGGAAAACTGTCTCTACACATATAGAGGAATGCCATGTTCCTAGTCTGGACCCCTGGCGAGCCCAACAATTCTCCTACTTTCTGAGATCCCTACCTCATGCAGCCCGGTTCCATAGACCACGTACTGCATTTGAGGAGTTGTGTGTGGGTGGGGGCATGGTCCATGGGACGCTTTCATTGGCCTATACATTGCTATTGAACACTTTACCTGTCTCGGATTTATATTTCCTTCGTAAATGGGAGAGAGATCTCCAAATTACGTTCTCCGAGGCACATCTTAACAGGATTGTGTTCTTTGCTCATAAGACATCCTTATGTGGCAGATATCAGGTGACGACTTATAAGATCATGACCCGCTGGTATAGGATGCCTTCTGTCCTCTCAAAATTCTATCCACAACAATCGGATCGTTGCTTGCGTTGTCAGAGTCACACAGGCACCTTATTGCATATTTTTGGGAGTGTCCGTGAATCTGCCCCTTCTGGAACCAGGTTCTAGGGGTGATTCACCAATTGACGGGCTTCTCATTAACTGATAATCCCACAGCTGTTCTCTTGAACTTAACTCCGATGTCCAGGAAGAGGTATGGGAAATCACTTCTGCGGCACTTGTTGAGTGCGGCTCGAACATGTATCCCTTGTGTTTGGAAGTAATCTCCCCCCCACACCGACAACGGTTCACTGGCTCAACAGAGTATCTGAGATTAGGGAGATGGAAAACCTGACGGCAGCTTTAAGGGACCGAACAGAGGCCTTTTCCCAAGGCTGGTTTTACTGGGATCTGTTTGCTGATTCCTCGGAGTACAGGGTGTTGCTCTGACGGGTATAGCGGAGGAGGTACATCTGGTTCCTAGGCGAAGGTTCCTTTCTTTTCATCTCTCTCTCTCTCTCTCTCTCTCTCTCTATCTCTCTTGCTGTCCCCTTTTTCTTTCCTTTGGCTTTGGCCATACACTTAATCACTTGGCTCCTGACAGGCTCTGTAGAACATCCTCTATTCTGGGAGTGGTGTACTGGTCGGGAATGGTTCTACTGTTTAGCGTACGGTAGTCTATACATAAGCGAATAGAACCATTCTTTCGAACCACCACAATAGCGGATGAGTAAGGGCTCCTGGATTCTTGGATTATCCCGGTTCTCTTCAACTCTGCTAACTGTTTTCAGAGATCATCCAGGTCTCCCAGTGGGATTCGTTATGACCTTTCCCGGATAGGCTTGTCATCCTGAAGGTAGATGTGATGCTGTGTGCTCTTAGCACATCCCACATCAAACTCGTCTTTAGTGAATAAGTCTCACCATCAAAGAAGTTGAGATTGGAGTCTGTTTCTCCATTCTGGTGAGATGGGAGCATATTTGGGATAGAACCGCTCAGCAGGGATCTTTCTCTCTGCTCCCCTCACTAATTCGGTTGGTGAGAGGGGTGTGGCTGAGACCACCTGCCCTATTGGCATTCTTGCCTTCAAGATTACCTGAGAGTCAGATACGTTACATAGTTACATAGTATTTGAGGTTGAATAAAGACATTAGTCCATCAAGTCCAACCTATTAGGATCTCATTCTAGGAGTACCCGTACCCCTGTATATTACGGTCCCTTAAGTTGCATTCACTCACAGGAATCTTGCCTCTTCTTCAGTGTAGGGCCTTTGTGGAAATTACTTCTGGGATCAACTACACCCCAGGGTTCTCTTCACTATGTGAGCTGGTTTCTAAAACCACATAAGGGCCTGGTTGTTTCCAATTTAACTTGGCTGAAGCTCAAAAGCAAGTCACTTCTCCAGGTTGTAGGACCTTCTCTGGCCCCTCCAGTTAACCACAACCAACCTATTTCTACTGGCCCCATCCGCTGATAAACAGGCTGTAACATGGGGTGGACCTTCTCTGGAGTAGAGTTTACCTACTCCAGAGAAGTGAGAAGGCGGAGTCAGAAGACATCTCACTAGGTCAGTGTTCGTCCCCATCAGGACCGGCCTTAGGCCTTTAGGCGCCCTGCGCGAGAAAGCTTTACAGCGCCCCTCAGTGACCACACCCTTAGTTGCCACACCCTTTGACCACACCCCCCAACAACCACACCCATTTTTCGCAATATCCATACCATTTAAAAACTCCTATTTTGTTATGCCGCAAAGAAACATATTAAAAAGTATGATACAAATACAACTTTTATTCAAAGGTATTAAACTTGTAGGCGCAATAAAAGTATTCTTATCAAATAAAACAACAGGAGGCAAACAATAAATGTCAAACTAAAATAGTCTATACAAATAAAGTGTCAAGTTGTCATGCTGACCCTTTCTTCAAGTAAGTGCATCTAAAAAAGCAAAAATATAAAACAGAACACAAAACCTAGACTACATGGTAAATTAATGAATTACTATATGTGCAAATATCCGAAAAATGTATTCAGGCACATAATAATTTGTTTGAGACTGTGCGGCGGCCATGTTGGCCACCGGCGTGCTCTGTGAATGCGTGCCACCATCTTGGAGGCGTGGAGCATGACGTTACATGACGCCATGCATGCGTGGCGTCAGGTGACGCCACACGCCGATATTGGCCCCACCATCTTGGTGTATACCTAGATATACACCAAGATGGCGGCGCCCAGCACATGTGGTGTTATATGACGTCATGCGCCCTGCCTCCAAAACACGCCGATCGCTAAATCCAAAATAGCATATAAATTTGTTTTGTTTGATGAAACGTTTTTAGTTCATTTCATCTGAAATTAATTTTTTGTCTTCGCACATGTCTAATAATATGCGCGTGTGTGTGGGGGCTGTGTCCCCAGTTATTTACAAACACTGGAGTGATCAGACAATCGCTCCAGAGTTTTTCCCCTACTCACATGGAGGACCTGTAAATATCACTGATATTTATCGATCTCCCGCTCTGCCACGCACAGAGTCGCTGTCATCCTGAAACTGACAGGATGACAGCGGCTCCGCTCTCCTCCCCGCTCGGCCATCCTGGCAGCTGCAGGCGCGGCTTCTCTCCCCCTCACCGCTCTGCCATCCTGACAGCAGGCGGACGATGGAGCGCTGTCATGTCGGATGGCCAGCGGTGAGGTGGAGAGAATCCGCCCCGAGGACGAGCTGTGTCGGCCATCGGGCGCCTTTGTTGCCATGGCGCCCTTTGCGGCCCCACAGGTTGCACATGCCTAAGGCCGGCCCTGGTCACCATAATGACAGAGTTTCTGCTAGATCTGGGTGGTCGGGGACTCATGATAGCCAGGGTATCAAAGGTTCTGGGCTTCCCAGCAATGGCTGAATTAAATTCAAGTCTGACTTGAAGATACTCATCATATGGAAGCTTCTTGGTCTCAATGCCCCAAATCTCAAGGCTTTCCAACTTCGATAGAGGTAGGCGTTTCAAATAAAAGTCTCGGTATATCAAGGTCACTTGTGCACCTGAGTCTAGAAGGGCCTTTTGTGTAGACTCCCTTTACTTGAACAGGGATGATTGGAGAGGGGCCAATCAACTCATCTGGAAACTGCTTCTTTGAAACAATAGGGGAAGTAGCCCCAGTTGACTGTACTTTGCCTTTCTTTTTGCCCCGTGGTAAGTATTTCCGGTCTCCCAGTTGAGGTTCATGCAGTGGGTGTGCATTGCTATCCCCTAACAAAGAACCAGACAGTAAAGGAGAGGATCAGCAGGCAGTGTTTTGGGCAGAAATTTAGACCCTTCCTGTCTTTTTGTTTTGGAATTGAAGTTCGGAGCAAGCTGAAGTATTTGAGCGCCCAACTGGCTCCTTCATCGGGGCCCTTTGAAGTTTCCCGTCGGCTGGTCTGATAATAGTTCCTTTACGGCCTTCAGGACTTCTTCCTCTGACCTGTTAGCAGATCTCCTTTTTGGACACTGGGCTCTGAACTGGGCGATGGCATCAGGAGACCAGTGGACTGCTTTAGTCTGCTAGTTTCTAGCTCGTGTGTCTCCTCTGGGTCCTATTCACCCAAATGTGTCTTATGGGTTGCGCATAGGCATTTTCTTACCTTTGTACCAATTTCTCTGTGGTGCTCTGGCTCTGATTTTTCTCTTCTAGAAGAGCTTTCTCTTCCTGCACAGCTTGAATCAGTTCTGGGTACTTCAACTCACCTGTAGTATGTTCAGGTAATCAAGGGCCGCACAGTCTTGCTGGCTGAGTTTCAGATTTCAAATAGCTTCTGAGGGAGGTCCCTTTAAACTTTCGGTGATTCTCTGTTTCTTCTGCACTTCAGGGATGTCCCATTCAGCCAGAGCCTGCATTGCTTGTTCAACCCACTCTTCAAAAGTTTCCTCACCATCTAGTGTTGGCAGGTTTCCTGAACAAATTCTCAATCTTCGGTACCCAAAACTGGTGTAAGGAGGGTTGTTCTTCTGGCATTTTGACACAAGGTTTCCAATTGTGATGATGAACTCTGGTGCTATTGTGGCCAGCGGGCTTGACAGGGAGGCACTGTAAGTCGATGTCACTTGGCTTGTGCTCTCTGGGTTGTCAAGTGATCCGTTCGCCTGGATTAAATGGGCTTCCACATCACTGGTCAGTTGTACACTCACGCTCTGGAAACATAAAGGACTACCTTTCTTTCACTCTAAAAGAACATTGGTATGAGAGATACGCTGGGTTCACTTTAGTGTCTATTATTAACCCTTGCCAGTCAGGTGCCAGTGCTGTCAAGGCTTGAGGGCTCTGTTCCTCTGTCCATGTGTCAGCAGTAATGTCCATTGCTATGCTCAGCCCTAACTGGCTGCTATGTTCTTTATACCACTCTGCTGTTGTGTTTGGATCCATACTGCTGTCTCGTTTGTGCGGTTATCACTCTGCTTAAGAGATCAGGAGAAATCCCTGACGTGTAGCGCTCACCCCGAAGGAGCCTCTGGATAAACAGGTTCTTGTGTTTCACCTTGGTCTTGATAAACCACTCAGGATGGATCCACAGCACACCATCACACCTTGTGGGAGGTTTTATATCAAATCTAATAAGTAATTAAATAACTAGGCAAATTCAGCAAAGATTGGTTAGGATTAACTTGAATAATGACAACTGAATAAATCAGATTTCACAAACCCTCCAGAAATAACACACAACATATATCAATGCAATAACGGTATACATATGCATCAATGTGCACCTATGTGGGTATAATTCAATAATAGCCACTGCACCTACAATCCTATCACTTCTCCAGCCAAACTGACAGTTCCCGAGGATCAGTCCCAAGTTAACTCATACACTGCAGGATAGGGTCTGTATGTTGCACAGGCCTGTGTGTGTAAATCGTTGGAGTGCTCTTAGGATAGTGACAAGTCACTGGCTGCTCACCATATCTAGGCAGAATAGTCACCAGAGGTGGCCACAAGCATCCTCTGTGATTGTCAGCGGGTTAGAGGCAGAAGTCTGTATGCGAGGTAGCCACCCATACTAAGGTGCTCCTATCCAAGTAGGAATGTTATACGCTCACCTTGGAGTAGTGGCAACCATGACAGATAGGCAGGGTATCCAAATCGGCAGGCAAGTTCGTAGTGTAAACGTAATACCAGATCAGGGCAGGCAGCAATACAATCGAGGTCAAGTAACAAAGCGAAGGGTCAAAATACCAGGAAGTCTTACGAAAGGTAGGTAATTAACTAGAGGCAAAGCTCTGCAATAACCAAGCGCCATTTTGTGGAGGAAGTTGGTATTTATAGGCACAGGAGGAGAAGGGGGCATTGACTTCACTATTACAGGTGAAACTCGAATAATTAGAATATCGTGCAAAGTTCATTTATTTCACTAATGCAACTTAAAAGGTGAAACTAATATATGAGATAGACTCATTACATGCAAAGCAAGATAGTTCAAGCCGTGATTTGTCATAATTGTGATGATTATGGCTTACAGCTCATGAAAACCCCAAGAACCCCAAATCCACAACCTCAGAAAATGAGAATATTACATGCAATCAATAAAACAAGGATTGTACATAGCACAATATCGGACCTCTGAAAAGTACAAGCATGCATATGTACTCAGTACTTGGTTTGGGCCCCTTTTGCAGCAATTACTGCCATTACTTTTGCACAATATTCTAATTATTCGAGTTTCACCTGTATGCACTGTGTCTGCAACAGCATACACAGTGTGTGCACATTTCCCTAACAATATACTGTTGTCAGCAGCAGGGGGCACCAGAGGTATTACATGATCTACTGAGCTCTGCTGAGCTCACATCCTTGCTATCATCCTTGCTCAATGCCCGGCAGCGTGGGACCCGAAGCAGCAGCAGGCTCATGGACGTGACATGCTGGCTGTGCCCAGCTTTCTGATCCCTCTCTCTCTGCAAATGAGAGATGATGTTGCCGGGGGTAACCATTATCACTGGTGACTGATACCGCCGATTACTGGCTGCCACGGATGTCTGTCTCTGCAACTCCCACAAGTCTGTGTGCTCCCATAAACACTTTAGCATTGCTGAAAACTGAGCCAATTAAGTTTCTGTTACAATATACAGTCTTAAAATGGCAATGCTCTAAAAAGGGCAATGGCTATTAATCCCGCTACACAATAATTATTGCTTTGGCGTGTTGGACCCTCATGCTTGAAAGTGGTCATTCCAAGGTAATGGTATCTTCATCCCTCTTTTGACAAGTATAATGCTGGACTGTGGTCTGGTCTGTAAAAAATGGCTGTTTTTTATCACAGAAGTTCAGTTCTGATGATGGCAGTGTCACCTGACACTGCCATCCCTGTGATAACTGACCTTAATAGTAACCACCACTATGTCCCTATAGGGGAGACTACGCCTTACTTCCTGCCCCTCATCTCTGGTGCAGAATACGAAATTTCTTCAACAGCGACACAAACAGCAATAAAAACCCTTTTTCAGTAGAACGGGGAAGGTTTATAAATACTGCTAGTTATTTTTATTGCTGTCTGTATCACCTGTGGGAATTCTCCTCACTTCCTGTACTAGTGTGTTTTTTTGGGTATCCCAGGATATCACTGCACTTGGAAATGAGAGTAAATCTTCACAATGGAGATACAGACCCCAATTAAAACTTAAAGTAGAAATAAAGGCCAAACTATATACCAACTTTATTGTCTGTGCATTGTTTCTCAATGCCTCTCGTACATTTTCTAAAATATCCTTTATCCATTATCTAAATACCTTTATTTAATGCTTCTCTTTGTGGCCACAAAGCTTCAGCTTTAACTCCTCTTTAAACGGCTACTGCGACAGGTGGAAGTAAACTTTCTCCATGCCGTCAACTCCTTAGGCTGGGTTCACACCTAGGCGTATCGAATATGCGCGTTTGTCGCGCGTTTCATGTCGCGCGTTTTTTCCGAGGGCTACCTGGCTGTATTCCAATGGATACGCGCGGCAAATACGCCCCAAAGAAGCTCCTGTACTTCTTTGGGCTTAGGGCGTTTTGCAACGTGTTCCTACGTGCTGTAAAACGCCCAGATGGGAACCATGCCCATAGGCAATCATTGGTTTTCACATGTTGAGCGTTTTACAGAGCGTAAAATGTCCAGGTGTGAACCAGGCCTTAGAGCAGTGGATGCCAGAAAAGATAGAACATTTTTTTTTTAGCAAAAAGGTATTGCATTTTATTATTAATTGGGCAACGAGGAGCACTAGGGAAGCAACATTTAGGCCTCACACACAGGCAAAATGGCAATACTACGTGCAGATCGTGCTTATTTCTCGCATAGCTGCTTGCAGCTGGTTTGTAGAAATCAATGATAGGCTGTGGCTTCAACCTTTGTGACTTTTCCTTCTAGTTTAACAATAGTTTGTTTCCATTTCCCACTCCTACCATACACACCTAACCTTCTTACCCTTTTCCGCCCTGTTCAAACAGAAACTTGGTTTCCCTGGGTTTTAAGAGACCCTCCTTGCTTAAAGGAGAACTATGGGGTCAGGGCTTTTCCCCATAGTTCTCCTTAGGTTAACGGGAGGACACAAACTAGCGTCCTCCCGTTACCCTAAGCTCAGTATACCGCGAGCTACGGCTCGAAGTATACTAAGACGCCGCAGCCGGAGCGGATCCCGACATCGATGTCGAGATCCGCCCAGCTGCAAGATTGACAGCTGGCTCTGCCTATCTAGAGGCAGAGCCAGCTGTACACGCCCCTTCCCCCGTCCGTTCCGTCAGTCAGCGCTGGGAGATCGGAGCGGGGAATTCAGCCCCTCCCCTGTCACGGCAGAGAGCCGTGACAGGATCGAGAGTTGAGCGGACGCCGGTATATGTTAGCTCACCTCCTGATCTACTGAGTCGACCTGTGACAGTCTCATTGTCACAGGTCGGCTAGAACTATTCGGTGAGTGAAAAGCACTCACCTCATAGTTCTACTTTAATACAGCTATATGCTGATGCATGGCAGGCATGTACTGTATATGCCTTTATTTATGAGGCCTGTTTATTTCTAGCAGACGATTAACAGTGCAATAATCATCTTATATGACAGAAAAGCTCTAATGCTAACTTTTTCAAATATCACAAATACCTCTGTCTTGTTTTATATGATGTTGCATTTTTCTTTTCCTTGCAGGTTCAGTAACAGATAAGCCCTCAAGCCAGGGTAACTCAGGCAAGAAAGGTGAGTGAAGTTCTATGATGTGCTGTGAATTGTCAGTCCACAGCAAACCTATTTCCGTATAAATTTATGAACATTTTAAAATATAAATATATTCTATCATGGGCAGATCTATCACCATAACAGGCTGTGTGTCTACCACAGGGGCCCTACAGTATAGGAATCTCAGTGCATCCTGAATGAATAGCAGTTTTTCTGGACAGCAATGGCATATAACAATCTATGATAAGAAAATATATAAATAAAAGTGCCTTGCACTATGAAAATATTTGGCATAACATGGGGCTATTGAATACTTTAGAAAGTTTGTGCATTTAAAATGGAATTTGGAAATTCAGGGACCTTTCTAATAAATTTGAATCTACCTTTACTATTTTTTATCATTTATATTTTCTAATCAGATGAAGTCACTTCATTATAATATAGATTACTGTGATTTACAATGATCTCAGTTACTATCCTAACACAGATTGCCCACATAATTCAGTATCCTGTGTATTAGGGAGACATTTGCCTACTGCTGTAAAAATCTAAAGGTCCAATATATCAAAAAATACTATATTCTAGTATCCATATGTGGTTAATACTTGTAATAATAGTGTTCAGTATATGTATCCTTTTTTTATTTTACAGGCGTTTACTTATAATTTTCTACACATACATGCAGGCCAAGCTGTTCAGCAGAAGTAACAGTTACAGTGATTGTGACAAACTATATAACACAGGGTGCTTACGATGGTTAGCTTTTATTCATAAACTCTAAACCTTTAAGACGATCATGTTCATAAGGTGATAATGCTGATGCACATTTTCACTGCAGAGCACACAGCGTTGTCACCCTGTTAAAGGAGAGGGAAAAATAACATATCTAGTCAGGTTTAATAGGTACTAAAACTATGTTACAGGATAACTGCTGTTGTTAATGCTAGTGATAGACACACAGTATGCTGTTTTAAAATGTCACGTGGCTTGGTAGCTGTGTGACAGTCTGTTTGTGTGGAATCGCCAGTCATATAATACTGACAAATGGCAGTGGGACATGTATAGCTAAGAATGTGATTAAACGAGTTTAAAGTGGACCTCTCAGTAACATTACAAGTCTTCATGGAAACATTCTTAAAATGTCAATAGACAACAAGAGTGCATTTTTATTTTACATTTTCTACCCTTTATCAATAAAAAGCCAGCGTTGAGTCAAGTGACTTTGCCTAGGCTCAGTCTGCTACAAGCAGGACGACACATTTCCTCTTCTCCCCCAGTGATCAGACTGCATCATTGTAACTTTGCAGTAAGTCTCACAAAACATTCACATCTCCATCTCAGATAGATAGACATATACTGTATATAAAAAAAACACACAGTATGCAATAGGGGGGCTTAAAAAAAAGCATATAGGACACTTTTCAGATGGCACAGTCCTCTCAAAACAAGCTGCACCTAATTCATGAAAACTTTGCAACAGTTTTGGTTGCAGTTCAGGGCCATCTTTAATGTGAAGCAAAAGGGCCAGTTGCCCTGGGCCCAGTCATTGTTGTGGGGCCCAAACAGGGCCGTCTCTAATGTAAGGCTGCATAAGCAGCCATCTGAGGGGACCGGGGGGGTTGAAGGAGGAGGGTAGGGAAACAATGCACCTGTGTCGCACCTTGCAGTGGCCCTGAGCCCCACTTCTCCATGCTCAGGTGTCGCATTCCACCAGTTGCCTGACCATCAAAAAAATGGCCGCCACCCCCATCACATGACCCAAGCCCGCTCTCTCTGTTGCATGTTGTGGGGGCTGCTCACCTTCTGGCCCCGCCCCTTCAAGCGCTGCTGTCAGTGAGTGGATGTCGGAAGGGAGAGCAGGAGGCTGGGACGTGATTGATGGCGGTGAGACCGTGGCAGGGTGATGGGGAGAGGGCGGCCATGCGGCTGGAGATGCAGATCAGTGTGAGGTTGGAGAGGAGATGGGAAGGAGCTGCGGCTGCTGGAAGGTGAGGGAAGGGGCTTTGATGGGGTCACATAACTTGCCTGTGTGCTGCTTCTCTGACCTGTCATTACACCAATGCTATATACAATGCATCATTACACCTGTTACTGCCCCCTCCCCCCCCATAATATATACAATGTATCATTACACCTGTCACTACCCCCATGCTATATACAATTTATCATTACACCTGTCTCTACCCCCATATTATATACAATGAAGGGAATTTATCAAAACTGGAACAGACAAGATCTGGAGCAGCTGTGCATGGCAACCAATCAGCTTCTCTATTTCATTTTCAAATCTTAACTGAACAAACTGAAGAGAGAAGCAGATTGGTTGCCATGCACAGCTGCTCCAGATTTTGACTGCACCAGTTTTGATAAATTCACCCCAATGTATCATTACACCTGTCAGCAAGAAATTGTTTGCCCAGGGTCCATTCACTATTAAAGATGGCTCTGTTGCAGTACCAACATGGGCAACAGATTTAGGTAATTCTTATTAATTCCACTTTAAGAACTTGTTGCTATGGTTGCAACAGATTACAAAAGAATTACCACCAGTTTACAGATTAGGAAACTGGCAGTAATGAATAACTCTGATCTATCTGTGAAGGTTCTCATTCATCCAGGTCATGGTAGATCTGTAAAAAATAAGTCAAGCCAACTGGACTTGCTGTATTTTTCTTGAAGACGTTTCACTGGTCATCCAACCAGCTTTCTCAATTCAGAATTACTTGTACAAAAAAATATCTGGGAATAAATATGGTGAATGTTGCTCCAATCCACATAATCTGTTAGTCACAACCAGGTGTTGATTGCATTTGCATAATTGGAGTCTTAGAATCCTTTCAGTATTTCCCTTTGTTAAGTATTCTTGTTAGCATGTTCTCCCCATTCAGGTAGTATGCTCCTCAAGTGCATTCATACTTGTTAGTATATTCTCCCCATTCAGGAAGTATGCTCCACAAGTGCATTCAAGTACCTTAACTAGTAACAAAAATGTAGCTTATTTTGTGCAGTCAGCTGTAGATCATCAAATCATTTCTGAATTCATGCTGACAGTGTCCTTCTTTCTGGAGGGTGGCTACTTTTGTTCCCCATGGTCCCTGTGTGTGTTGTAAAGTAGCCACCGCTCCAAGTTTGCGCCAATGATGGACTACAATTTTACGTTTAGTTTATTAATTTGTATTGAGAGTATAGTCCATCAAGGGAGCGAGATGGGAACGGTGGCTACTTTACAACACAAACAGGGACCATGGGGAACAACCATAGCCACCCTCCAGATGGAAGGACACTGTCAGCACAAATTCAGTGATGATTTTTGGATCTACAGCTTAGTAATCCACAGTAAGTTACATTTATGTTAATAGTTAAGGTAATTGAGGGCATTTTTAAGATTTAAAGTGGACCTTTACCCCTTTTTACTAAAAATAACTCCCTGCATGCTTATTTAACCGCTTGAAGACCAGGTGTTTACACCCCCTTCCTGGCCAGGCCATTTTTCAGTATTCAGTGCTGCAGTACTTTGACTGACATTTATTCCGTCATGCAACGCTGTACTGAAATTAATTTTATACCATTTTTTGGGGACACATAGAGCTTTCTTTTGGTGGTATTTAATCACCACTGGGGTTTTTATTTTTCACTATATTTAGGAAAAATTACTGAAAATTTTGAAAAGAAAATTTATTTTTTTTACATTATTTATTATTTTTACCCAATTTTTTGGTAAAATATAAAAGACGAGTTCGCATCGGGTAAATGGACACCAAACATGTCAAGCTTAAAAATTGTGCACACCTGCAAAATCGCACAAAACTACCATATCCAAAATTGCCCATAGGCGACGCTTTAAGAGATTTTACCGCTCATCAGTTTTTAGTGTTATCAGCGATTGACGGCCGTAAAATTATTTCTCTGACTGCGATGTTCGCAATCGCCGTTACGCATGTTTGCATGAGTGTATGTATGGGTGGTGACTTTAAAACATTTTGTTTTATTGAATTCTTTTTTATGTGACTTTTGTAATTATTATTATTTTTTGGAAACTTTAATTTTTTTTCCTTTTTTTTTTTCCCCCACTTAACTTTATTGCTCTCAGATAGGGGGCTAAGAAACCCCCTATATAAATCGCTTCTCAGCCTTTTGGCTAAGATCAAGTGTAGTATCTGTTCTTATCAGTTGTTGGAGGGGAAAGGATGCTGCTGCCCTATGGGAGAGCATTTGAGTACCCTCTGGCGTAATTGGTGGGTGTCAGAGGACGGTTCGTTCTGCTGCTGGTTGCGTCAAGCTCTGAGGTTTATGGGTAGACCCCAGACAGCAGAAGGACCCCCGATGGCACTACCTTCTGGTAGGAGCAGAGAATCACTTGGTCTGGCCGGAGGGTAGGGAGGCGGCAGAGCCTGTGGTGTTGTGCCCCCTGGGGGTGGCGTGTGACAGGTCCTCGTTATGGAGACATCATGGGTCTCCAAGACCCCTAATGTCACCTAGGGACCCCCAAAGAAGCTGATGAAGCAGAGATCTGCTTCATCAGCTTCTCTCCAGCGTCTGAAGCTGGAGAGTGACACAAGAATGCGGAAGTGATGTAATATACATCATTTCCGCATTCTGACATCGGAGAGGGGACCGGAGGGAGATCGGTACACGATCTCCTTCTGATCCTCTGTGACAGAGGCACTCTGCTGGTCCCTAGGTGGGCGCAGCTGAGCGGACATCTAAAGACGCCCACTCAGATCTAGAGAGCTCCCGGACGGCCGTTTTTTTACAATGGCCGGCCGGGAGGTAGTAAAAATCACCTTACATTCACTAGTTTAAAAAACTTGTTTTTCATTTACTTACAAATAGAGTTCATCTACTTCCTGGTCAAGTTATTGCACAAATTATCTAAGTGTCAAGGTTTTGCATCTTGGGAAGGTTACATCATCAGAGCATTGATGGGAAATCTCATCTGTAATCTCATGAGATCTTAGGGAAAGGCATTTTCCTCCCCTGAGATGATGTGCATGGTCACATGTGCTAGTCACATGTCTAGTCACATGTGCCAGAGTTCCAGGAAGTAAACGGAGAGCTAGTAATCTGCCCTTAGTTAACATGGCCACTGTCTGAAGACTGGGAAAGAAAAGATAAATAAGGGATGCAAAGAATTAGGGATGCACCAATACAGGTTTTTCGGTATCAGGTATGAGTGATTTGGGTGGGCTTAAAGACCCCTTTCTTGTAATATCTATCCTCGTCCGAATTCACCTCAAGTTGTCAAGTCAAGTTGTCATGCATGCACGGGAAGAATCAGACTGACACGCTGTATCAGATGCAAAGATACTTCTGCTTTATTACACAGGTCACAAAGCTTATATAGATTGAGGAAGGGGAGTTCTCGTGGTTAGTATGGATACATGCTTCAATTGGCCTCTTGTTCTTCCGGGCTTGTGGCCTCTTGCCGTTCTTTCAAGTTGTCTTTGCTTGCTGGCATGGTTAGTAGATGCAGGACTGGTATGGGATCTTCTGTTACCATCTCTCCTTCTGCTTCACGTGTACCACTCGCAGCTTGCTTGGCTGCAAGGTCCGCCAGGTGATTGCCACGGGCTTCTTGTGAGGTGAGTCTGCCATGTGCTTTCACCTTTAAGATGGCTACTTGAGTTGGTAGGAGCAATGCATCCATCAGATCCTTGATTGCCAAACTGTGTTTTACCGGCGTTCCTGCTGCTGTCAGGAATCCCCTGGCTTTCCATATGATTCCAAAATCATGGGCCACTCCAAATGCATATCTTGAGTCTGTGTGTATGTTCGCTCTTTTTCCTTCAGCCAGTCTGCACGCTGTAGTCAACGCCTGTAGTTCTGCCTCTTGTGCGGACATTGTTGAGGGCAGGGCTTCAGCTTGCAGGACTGTATCTTCAGTGGTCACTGCATACCCCGTATGGTATCTTCCTTGTGCATCAGCAAACCTGGAGCCATCTACAAAGATCGTCAGATCAGGGTCTTGCAGAGCTACTTCACTCACCGTAGGGAGGTGTGTGGTTTCCATTTTCATCAGTTCAAAGCAGTTATGTGGGGTGTCTTCTGGATCATCAGGTTGGGGTAGGTCCTGTATTGTAGTGTGTATTTTAGGGACTGCCCGTGTGATCCAGTTTAGCTCTTCCTTGTGTACTCCAATCTCTTCCAGTTGTTCTTGAGCCATCTGGGCCCAGTCCTTGACCATGGGCCCGAGCTCCTTCCTTGTAGTGGGCGTGTAAGGGGGCTGGTTCTTGGTACACCATCCACGCCCACGCAAGTGATGTCTAAGTCAGAGAGGTATGAGCTGCTCGCGAGGTCTTCAGCTCGTATCACGCTTCTGGCTGCACCCGTGTCCACGAGAAAAGTAGTAGGGTGTCCCTCTATGGGTAGGGTCACCTTAACTAGGGGGCCGTGCATTGTATGTGTGCTCGTGGCCATGCAAGGGGAGGGGGACACGGGCTTGCCGACATCCTAACGCACCATGTTCAGGTGCGCAGGCTCCGGTCCGGGTGCCTGTGGGTAGTAGTTCTGGCCATGGTTGTAATTTTGTGGGCCCCCCTGGTGGTAGGGCGGACCCTGGAACTTGGGTGCCAGTAACCTTCTGGGGCGTCTCGGGGCTCTACACTCCCTCTTCATGTGTCCTGGTTTTCCGCAGTTAAAACATGTGGGTGGAGGTCTGGGTGGGTCTGACTCACTAGTGTACATGAGCGGGGTTGCTTTCTTAGGCTGTGCAGATTCAATGCCTTTAGCTACCAGGAATAATGTATCTAGCGGTATCACGCGATACTCTGGTCTTGAGATGACAAGACTCTTTCTGATTGATTCCTTCAGTCCCGTTACAAAGGCTGATGACAGCATCTGACTGTGTATTCCTTGTGGTTCGGCTGTCGGTAGGTACACAACCCGAGGCCCCACGTTGGGCGCCAGATGATTTGGGTGGGCTTAAAGAAGACCCCTTTCTTGTAATATCTATCCTCGTCCGAATTCACCTCAAGTTGTCAAGTCAAGTTGTCATGCATGCACGGGAAGAATCAGACTGACACGCTGTATCAGATGCAAAGATACTTCTGCTTTATTACACAGGTCACAAAGCTTATATAGATTGAGGAAGGGGAGTTCTCGTGGTTAGTATGGATACATGCTTCAATGCTTTATTAGGTATTGCGTTTAGTACAGATAATCGCTTAATACATTTTAGTTCCTTATAAGGTGTTCTTCTATATCTTCCTATTTCATCTTTACTCTTGTCAACAAGGGCGTAGGACAAAATGGAGGCGCCATCTTAGTTTCTTCAAGCTGCACACGAAGGGAGGGGTTGAAGGGCTGGAGAGTAAAATATCTTATCTTTGCTTAAGGAAAATGCCACACATATAGATAAACATATCAGAAGAGAACAATGGACATTTTATATAATGCTCTATATCCATCACATGAGTACCGATATTTATTTTTTGGTACTCCTTGATACAGAATACCGATAACAGAAGTCCCATTAAGGAAGACAGGTGGCGTGTAATGACTCGCCACCTGGGTTCCTGTTTGCGGGGAGGCGTGTAAAGACTCACCACCTGGCTTCCCGATTAGCAGGGAAGCCGTCTCCATGCCCCTCCCGTCACCAGGTGACAAGGGAGCATGGAGCCGGCTTTCTGGCCAATCAGGAAGCCGGGGGCGCGTAATAACTCGCCACCTGGCTTCCTGATTGGCCAGCTTCTGGGCCAGTTAGGAAGCCAGGCTGCAAGTCATTAAATGATGCCCGGTTTCCTGATTGGCCAGGTGACGAGGAAGCATACAGCAGGCTTTCGGGCCAATCAGGAAGCCGGGGGGTGGGTAATGACTCGCCGTCCGGCTGCCTGATTGGCTAGCTTCCTGAGCAATCAGGATGCTAGGTAGCAAGTCATTACACGCTGCCCGGCTTCCTAATTGGCCAGGAAGCCGCCTCCACGCTCCCTCGTCACCAAGTGATGCGGGAGCATGGAGCCTGCTTCCTGGCCAATCAGGAAGCGGGGCAGCATGTTATGACTCACTTCCCGGCTTCCTGATACCGTAAGTTCGGGTATCGGGCTAGGCATCTGAGCATTTGAGCGAGTACCCGTCTAAATACTCGGTATCGGCACCAATACCTATACTAGTATCGGTATTGGTGTATCCCTACAAAGAATACAAAGCCTGCAATTATCTAGAAGTATGTGTTTGTAGATTGACAATACTAAACATTTCTAGAGGTGTGTTTGTTGTTATTTTAAAAGAAATGGGTAACGTTCCTCTTTAACTCCTGAGTTTAGTGTCACTTTAAAAGAGAACTATGAGATAACCTTTTTTTCCCCATATTTCTCTTTAGGGTTATGGAAGGACATATACTAACATCTTCCCGTGACACAAAACTCAGTATATAGTGGGCTACTCCCTGCTATATGCTGAGAGCACCGCAGCCGGTATGGATCCCAACAATGCTGTCGAGATCTACCCAGCTAGCTGATTGACAGTGGGTTCTGCCTATCAGTCAGCGCTGGAGGATCGGAGAGGGGAGGGGGGAATGCCTGTGGCGTGCGGTAACTGACAGTCAACGCTCTCTGCAGGGAGATGATCGGGAAGTGAGCGAGCGGCGGTAGGTTTTCACTCACTTCCTGTTCAATAGAGCCGACGTCTGACAGTTTCAATGTCACACGTCAGCTCCAACTATGGGGATGAGTGTAATTCACTCACCCCATAGTTCTTCTTTAAATAAAAGTTTTTTTTTTTTCATTTTGTCTACAAAACCAGAAAGCAAACAAATAAAAACCTAAACATGTGTAGCGCGTGTTTGGATACTGTTTGGATAAAGGATCCCTTGATTGGGTTGACACTAAGAGCTTTGAAAAATGGCCAGCGAGCACTCTTATTAGCAGATTCACTGAAAGAAGCCTGCTTAGTTCATAAAGAGTGGAACAGGTTGCAACTTCGAGACAGCGTGGTCTACCATAGGGGCTCGGAAGATAGATTGCAACTATTGCGTCCAGAAAAACTGTGCGGAATACTTTGCATGATGAGCATAGTCACTTGGGGCCTGAGAGAACTTTTAGCTGGTGCGACACATATTCTATTGGCCTTGCATGAGAGCTGAAGTTGAAATTTACTGCCACTTCTGCTTGCGATGCATTCAGAAGAATAACCTGCCCTCCAGAACTGCTCCATTTATATTGTCTGTTCTCTTGTATTTCACACAGTTAGACAGTCAGCCACAACCTGGTATTCTATTGTTATTATTAATTGTTGCTTCATATTGCCATAGGTTTCTGTTATCTGAAATTCAGGGCTAGGTGCACATAGGGCCGCAGCTAACGATTATTTTCAAAATGGATTAGTTAGCCAATTATTAAGTTCGATTAATCGGTTATTCGGATTTAAAAAAAATAAATAAAAACAAAATGGCTCCTGTGATGGACTACTAGTTTGTATTGAGATTGTAGTTCATCACAGGAGCAAGCTCTGAGCGGTGGAAGTAAAAAAAAAAAAGTGTGGTGCCCAATATAGTGAACAGGAAAGTGTAAAATTATATAGCGCAAGGGAGAATACCACCAGCTATAGAGGAATACAACAAATCCCAGCAATAATACATTATACAGAGGCGCAATGCAGAATACCACCAGCTATAATGTAATATTGCTGGGATTTGTTGTATTACTCTATAGCTAATGGTATTCTGCATTGCGCTGTATAATGTAATATTGCTGGGGTGTGTTGTATTCGTCTATAGCTGGTGGTATTCTGCATTGCGCTGCATAGAGGAATACAACACATCCCAGCAATAATACATTATACAGAGGCGCAATGCAGAATACCACCAGCTATAATGTAATATTGCTGGGATTTGTTGTATTACTCTATAGCTAATGGTATTCTGCATTGCGCTGTATAATGTACTATTGCTGAGGTGTGTTGTATTCCTCTATAGCTGGTGGTATTTTGCATTGCGCTGCATAGAGGAATACAACACCCCCCAGCAATAATACATTATAGTATAATGCATTTTTGCTGGGATGTGTTGTATTCCTCTATAGCTGGTGGTATTCTGCATTGCGCCACTGTATAATGTATAATGTATTATTGCTGGGATTTGTTGTATTCCTCTATAGCTGGTGGTTTTCTGCATTGCGCTGTATAATGTATTATTGCGGGGATTTGTAGTCCTCTATACAGCGCAATGCAGAATACCACCAGCTATAGAGCTGTGGTTCCCAACCTGTGTAATCTCAGGACCCAGGTTTGTCCTTGGTCAT
>NW_017306356.1:2116563-2120881 GCF_000935625.1 Nanorana parkeri | reverse complement strand
CTTACCTGAGCAGTCTTCCAGCAACTTGCTTCTGAGATCCGCCACTGTCTGTCAGTGGCTGTCATCCCCCCACATCTGCTCCTCCTTGCTTCATCTTCTCCCCGCGTCCCTGTGCCGATCGTGGATGTGGGTGTGTTGGTCTGGCAGAGGCGTGCGTGAGGCGGGGAGGATGTGTGTGGTGCAGCGCGCGGCATGTGTGGAGCCGCGAACAGGTGCAACTAATCGAAAGCCGATTAATCAATGATTGAAAATGCTGACAACGCTTTCCATCATCAGTTATAATCGACTTAGTCGTTTTGTTGTTGCAGCCCTACTGTGCAATAGCGTGGGCTAAACGAACGGTAATGTGCTATTGTATATAGTGTTAACTAACCCTAAGTCAAGGGACAAGCCATTTATCTGCTCATAGGAGCCACCATGCTGTTACAATGTTCTGAATGAAAAGTGTAACAGCATCATTCACACAGGAACCAATAAAGTATTTGTTAAGCCAAAATGTTTGTTATTAGTTTTGGATATGGGCATAACCACTGTTTTTTTTATCCATGTAATGGGGTGATTAGTGTTCACTTCAGGGAGAGAGGTAGAGGGATAGGATCATCCAGGCAGATGTAGACTCCATTAGATGGCAGAGAGTGGTAGCTATCTCCATTCCCAGCAGGAAGAACACCTGGCACAGCAGTATTTTTAGGTAGAAGTCAGGCAGGACCCGGGGAAGGAAGAGAGAGCTCACATGGTCCACCCCAAGTATTTATCTCCTCCCCCAGCATGCACCACTGGCCATTAGCCTCACTGTGATTAGCTGGAGAGGGATAACTACTCGTAGCAATCTCTCATTGGTTGGTCTGCTCTGTGACCAGGGTATACCCAGCAGCAGACAGATGCAAACAATGACAGATTGATTAGGGGAAACCAAATCAACAAAGACTACAAATCAGCATCAGACTGCATACAATCTGAAAAAACGAAATTTAAAACGAAATTTAATAGCACTCCTGTCTACAGGGTGCTACACTTGGATTATAAAAGATGCAAGCTTTCTAGTCAAAACAAAAAAAATGAGTTTAAATATCTCTCACTCTTAAGATCTGTGGCACTCCCTATCTTAGATCCCGTACATATAGCCTCTTTGGAAGAACCAGTTACACTATTTGAAATTAAGCAAGCTATTAAACAGACAAGAGTATCCTCCTCCCCGGGACCAGATGGCTTTTCAGCTGGTTATTATAAAAAATTCGAAGAGATACTACTACCTCATCTCGAATTTTTGTTTGCGGCCATTGGTAAAGGGGAACCACTGAATCCGCAAATGAATGAGGCGTTTTTAAGCTTAATCCCTAAACCTAATAAGGACCCGGGAGAAGTAGCTAATTATAGACCTATATCATTGATTAACAACGACATGAAATTACTTACGAAAGTTTTAGCCAATAGGATTAATGTGTTCCTGGCCACTTACATTCATAAAGATCAAGTGGGGTTCATTAGAGGGAGACAGGGGCCGGATCAAACTCGTAGAGCAATCGACATAATATCACTGCTAAAGACGGGGTGGGGTGGTACCCCGAAGGCCATGGGCTTGTTGTTATCCATCGATTTACAAAAAGCCTTCGACTCAATATCCTGGACTTATCTCTTTACGTTACTGGAAGAGTGGGGGTTTGGCCTAGGGTTTAGGCGATTGCTCCGGAATCTATACGCCTCACCCTCAGCAACTATCAAAATGCAGGGATTTAGGTCTGATCCAATCCAGATTTGCAAGGGTACTAGACAGGGTTGTCCACTTTCCCCTCTACTATTCGCCTTGGCGATTGAGCCCCTTGCGATCTCTATACGGGAGAATATCAACATTAAAGGAGTCCAATGTGGAGGAAGGGAACATAAATGCGCCCTTTTTGCAGACGACTTATTGCTGTTTCTTACGCAACCGCTGACTACCCTGCCTAGTGTAATGTCATCTCTGGATGGATTTGCAAAGATATCTGGACTATATATAAATACAGCTAAGTCCTTGGCCTTGAACATAAATATTCCCCCCGAGCAAGTAGAAATGCTCAGAGCTGCTTTCCCTTTCTCATGGTCGTTGTCGTCGTTACCTTATTTAGGGATTAATCTTACTCCCTCATTCGACCTTTTATATCAGGCGAATTTCCCTCCTATGATTAAAAAACTGAAGGGGGATCTTGAAAGGTGGTCCCTGTGTAATCTTTCCTGGATAGGGAGAATAAATGCTATAAAAATGACCTTACTCCCTCGGCTGTTATATCTATTTAGGGCTATTCCCATTCCTGTTCCTAGATTCGAACTAGCTGCATTTCAGTCAAGCTTAGTGAAATTTATATGGGGAGGTAAAGGTCATCGCCTACCCAGGACTACGCTCTATAGCACTAGAGAGTCAGGGGGGTTGGGAGTCCCAAATATACATAAGTATTACCAGGCGGCACGCATGGCCCAATTGTCAGCTATATATTCAGCAGAGGAACTACCTGATTGGATCTCTATGGAGGCCAAGGCGGCGAGAGATCTACCGTTAGATGTACTAAAATGGATGCCTTCTAGATTACGCCCACCCATAATGGCCCCAACCCTTTCTAACTCTTTGGCCCTTTGGGATCGGGTAAAAATCTATGGAAATATGAGCTCACCCCACACCCCTCTTGCTCCGTTATATCGGAATCCGGCATTTAAGCCTGGCAGGGATCCTAAAGTGTTTCAGTGGTGGCTGGACAAGGGCTTGTATAGAATAGGACAGTACCTCAGGAAGGGGAGGCCCCTGACATTGGAGTACTGCAGGGAGACTTTGGACATGCCCTTGTCAGAATTGTTCCGCTACTACCAAATTAATCATTTCCTGCGCGCTATATTAGCACAAAGTGATTTTGGTAGTAGTCTCACCCCCTATGAACGCCGGTTCCTTCAGCCTATTAATCAAAGAGGGGTTATCTCCCTGCTCTACTCCATTATGTTGGAGCCCACCCCTAAACAGCCATACATGCTAGCCTGGGAACAGGATTTAAACATGGTAACCTCTGAAGAGATATGGAAGCAACGCATTAGGGCGACGACTCGGGGATTGTTGAATGTATCACTACTGGAGGCTAATTTTAAAGTCTTCTCTAGGTGGTACTTGGTGCCCTCTAGACTGGCTCGTATGTTCCCAGGATCGTCACCTTTGTGTTTCCGGGGATGCGGGCTTGGGGGCACCATGTACCATGTATGGTGGTCGTGTCCTTGCGTTTGTAGATTCTGGGGAAAGGTTCTCAATTTAATAGTTCGGGTCACGGGTGTGCGCGTTCCTAGGGACCCCGGGTATGCCCTCCTTAATGAGGCCGTCCCCGGGGTCTCGGGGCACGGTACACAATTGATATTCTTTATATTTTTGGCAGCTAAAATCACCATTGCTAGGGCTTGGAAAACCACTAGGATACCATTGAGGCAGGTGAAGAATAAGCTGTCTTGGATCATGACCCATGAAAAGCTAGCAAGTATTATTGCGGATAAAGTCACACAATTCGATCAGATCTGGGGGCCCTGGCTGGCCTATACAAGTCCTACAATAATGTAATTACATAAGGGGGGGAAAGGGAAGGGAAAGAGAAGGAAAGGGAAAGAGAAGGGGGAAGGAGGTAAAAGAAAAGGGTAGAGTTTGGACCTTAACCCATCCCGACCAAAAAATCAAATTAAATTAAATTAAACTGTTATTGTTGATGTTAATATTGCATTCTTTTTTTTTTTTTTTTTTCTCTTTCCTTTTTCTTTTTTCTTCTTTTTGCTCTTTTTTTTTTCTCTCCCTTTGTGAGTAATGGTGTGTTTTGTGACTTTGTGTGTTGAAGAAAACAATAAAACTTTTGAAAGCTAAATATCTCTCACTCTGTGCACACCAGCTTAAAATGTATAATTAGGTTGAGTGTAAAAATGTTGTCGCTGGCTACTGAAATGGAAAGAATGGGTCACAGCAAGATTGACTTATGACCAATACAAAATTAGCAATTTCTCCAATCAGCAGCTTTGAAAGTGTTACATTACAGACACCATTGTTGCAAGGGCCAGGTGCTGGGACAGCACACACAGAGTTAAGCAGAGTCCGGATATGCTTTAGGATGCTGAGTTCAGATTGCCCAGAGTATCCAATTGATGTATTAAAGCCTCAAGGTGCCCATACACCTTACAATTATCTACAGATTTTCTGTGGTCAGATGGAAAAAGTGCAACAGATTGGCCCAGGTGGAGATTACTCCATCCACACAGTTAAAGGGGTTCTAACAGTGGCGTAACCAGAGTTATGGGCGCCCGGGGCAGAATTTTTTTCCCGCCCCCC
>NW_017306356.1:2106887-2115020 GCF_000935625.1 Nanorana parkeri | reverse complement strand
CCCCCGACATGCAGCACACAGGGACCCCCCACATGTAGCACACAGAGAGACCCCCGACATGCAGCACAGTGACCACCTCCCCACATGCTGCACACAGAGTCCCCCCCACATGATCGCTGAGTGTTTGCTCTCCTCTCTGACACTCACTGTCACAGGAGGCTGAGCGAGCGGTGCGGAGGAGAGCTCAGCCTCCTGTGACAGTGCTGTCTCCGCCCACACACCACTCTGCCGCACTGTGATAGGCGACCAAGCGGTGTGGGAGATGAGACACCGGCCGCTCACAGTGCTCTCCTTCCGCAGTGCTCGGCCGGCTGTCACTTTCCCTCCTCCCCGCTGGGACACAGAGCAGCGCCCAGCGGGGAGGAAAGAAACCTGGGATGCGCCGACGCATCGGCAGGAAAATGGCACTTTCGGCATTTAGCCAAAAGTGCCATTTTCGGCCGATATATCGGTGCATCCCTAGTTTTCCCCCTAATCTTTTAAATCAGTGGTTCTCAACCAACTCAGGACCCAAATTTGTCCTTGGTCATTAGGTCGCGACCCAAGTCGCCCTGCAATGGAACACACGGCATTAGGGTACCGCAGGTTCAGGTGCGGGTGTACAAACTGTGGGTAGGAGGTGTGTTTGGGGGTTCCATTCAAATGAATGGCAACACACCACACCTCCCACACCAGAATGCACGGTAGGTGCGATTTGTGTGGGACAGTGCGTTAATGCGATTAATGCACGGCACTGATGTGAATGGGCCCTCAAAAACACTGACATACATGCACATTCTAATATACACATATAAACAAAATGTTTTATTTAATTTACTTTTTTTAAGGTTCACCCAGTCTCCCTACCTTAGGAGAACTGGAGTGGATCTGAAGTGGGGTCCAGTGTGGGCTGCTGTGCTATGACCACTTCATCCATAGCTGTAAAGAATGCACGTATGGATGGAGCTCCCACACGGCTTTAGTCTCATCCCACCTCAAGCTGACACTCCGGGCCGGGCAGCATGTTTTAAATGGCTGCTTGGTGCGAGAACTGACAGTGCTGTGCTAGCCAGAGGCAGAAGAGCATCTCACCTAGAAAAGTGGAAAGCAAGCGGCGACCAGGGGCGTACTGACAACAAATGGGGACCCCGGACAATATGAGATTGTGAGGCCCCCCTTGTGCTCCACCCAGATACAAGCCCCACCCATCCACAAGCATCACCGGCATGAACATTCTTGTGTTACAGAAATTGTTTCTCCCATTATTGTCAAAATAGCAGTCCTATTCACTAAAAGGTGAATTGCAGGGGAATAGGTAGGATAATTTAAAAATCTAGTCCAATATCGGCGATTTGGAAAGTGAGATAAATGACAGAATGCACATAAGACCTTAGACCAGCAACAATGCACGGCAGAGCGCAGACCTGAACCAATGCACGGCATACCACAGACCAGAACCAATGCACGGCATACCACAGACCAGAACCAATGCACCGCAGACCTCAGACCAGAGCCAATACACGACAGACCTCAGACCAGAGCCAATGCACGGCAGACCTCAGACCAGAGCCAATACACGACAGACCTCAGACCAGAACCAATACACAGCAGACCACAGACCAGAACCAATGCAGGCAGACTGGGCAGTTAGCATAACACATACACAACGACATGTCTGGGATTGGCTATCACACACAGTCTGATCACCATCAGACTGTGGTCCAGCGGGTAGGTGCAGCAGGCCACCCCCCACAGGAGGCTAGGCCTCTGATGTGGAGGGTCTCAGGCAGATGCGGAGGGTCTCAGCACGGGCACATGCGGAGAGTCTCAGCAGGGGCAGGTGCGGAGGGTCTCAGCAGGGGCAGGTGCGGAGGGTCTCAGCAGGTGCGGAGGGTCTCAGCAGGGGCAGATGTGGAGGGTCTCTGAGGGCAGGTGCTAAAAGTCTCAGCAGGGTAGGTATGGTGGAGCGCAGCAGGGCAGGCGCAGAGGGTGCCAGCAGGACAGATGTGGAGGATGACAGCAGGGGTTATGTGTGGACCAGCCCTGTAAACAGGTGCCACTGGGGTTCCCAGGAAGGCTGACGCGAGGTCCCTAGCAAGCGTGGGACCTTACAGCAGCCAAATCTATTTACAAATGTAATGTGCTATGTCTCCTCTCTCTAATGCAGAATACCATCAGCTATAGAGGACTACAAACACATATACATTATACAGCAATGCAGAATAATAGTATAGTTTGGTACATACTCTGTGCTGCCACTCTGCTACGGGGTACAGGCCTGATGTCTCGGCACAGGGTTTTAGGAGGGGTCAAAAGGTCTCTGGAGGGGTGCGGAAGGCCTCAGGAGGGGGAGATGTGTAGGCCGCGGAAGCCCTGTAAGCAGGCGTTGCGTGTTTCTTCAGAAGGTTGCTGCGCAGGAACTGACACAGCCAAATCAATTTAAAAAAATTAAATTGCCGAGATGCAGAGGTCAGTAATAACACAGAGTACAAAGGTCAGTAATAACGCAGAGTACCGAGGTCAGTACAGAGTCGTGATGCAGAGTACGGATGTGTGACGTACAATACGGAGGTGTCACGTACAATACGGAGGTGTGACGCACAGTACAGAGGTGTGACGCACAGTACAGAGGTGTGACGCACAGTACAGAGGTGTGACGTTCAGTATAGAGGTGGGACGCAGAGTACGGAGGTGGGACGCAGAGTACGGAGGTGGGACGCAGAGTACGGAAGTGGGACGCAGAGTACGGAGGTGTGACGTACAGTATGGAGGTGTGACGTACAATACGGAGGTGGGGCGCACAGTACGGAGGTGGGACGCACAGTACAGAGAAGGGATGCACAGTGCGGAGACTTACAGTCCATATGGATCCTCTGACGTTCTAACTCAGGTGCTCTGCCCTTTTCCTCTCCTGGGGGGAGCAGCGATGTCCAGTTCAGCATGGTGCCCTCAGCTGCCTTCTTGTTCCCCGGGACCGGCTCTCCTGCTGTCAGCCAGCCAATGGTGCTGCTGCAGTCTTCCTACCAGCCCATAGCAGCTGAAGTGGGCGGAGGAAGCTGCACATGACCACCGAGGAACCGAAGCAGGCATTCAGAGAGGCAGCTTTTCTACTCCCCGGCCGCTGCAGCTACAGAGCAGCCGGGAGGAGAGAGGGAGAGCTGACAGGTGTGATCGCCGCTGCAGTGGCCATCTGGAGGGGCACACCGCCCAGTCCACCGCTGCATTTTTTCGCCCCCACGGGGCCCTCAGGTGGCTACTAGCACCAGTGTAAAAACACCTGCTTTGAGCGGGGGGAATCAGTGACGGGCTCCCCCTGGCCGCGGTCCTCGGGCAATGCCCAAGTGACCGAATGGTCAGTCTGCCCTTGGTGGCGACCCACTGAACACGGGGTCGCGACCCACTTTTGGGTCGTGACCCACCAGTTGAACCAAGGTTTTAAATGACTGCTTGTATGAAGAGGCCACATTTTAGGACACTTGGAACAAGGTTCGAGATTTTTTGGATAAATTCTGGTTCCTCTTTTGCAGACGGATGAAAGTAAGAACAGGTGCTTTAAAATTGGGCCTTTGGTGTTGGCGGTGCCTTTACACGGTAACCCTTCAGAGTTATTCTTGCCGAGTGCAGGATTGGACCCTGCTCTAAAAATTCTAATTATACATACCTGTCACACAGGTTTGGAAAAGAAAAAAAAAAGGGCCTTTGGTGCCTCCACACTGTAAACCCTCGCAGTTACTCTTGGTGGGTGCAGGAATAGGACCTGCTGTAAAAAACTTTAAATTATATCCACCTGTTACACAGGTGCCAAAATAAATTGCGCCATGGGTGTTGGTGTTGTCTGCACACTGTAACCCCTCACAGTTACTCTTGGCGAGCGCAGGGATGGGCCCTACTGTAAAAAAAATGAAAAGAATTGTAAAAAATGTAAATCAAATGTACCTGTCACAACGAGTGCAGAAAAATTGAGCCTTGGGTGTTGGTGGTGCACTAAACCAAGAACATTACTTAAAGAGGGAATAATCATCTGCAAAGTTAGGCATACTAGGCAGTCTTCCAGAGATCCCAGATCCCCGACAAATTTAATCGGTTATATCTGCATCAAGGGATTGATAGCTGCTGGTGATCCAGGACTGATTCATTTTGATACATGTCAGTCGGTCAATGGACTCTGTGGACAGACGCACTCTTTTATCTGTCACAAAACCTCCAGCAGCACTGAATGTCCATTTGGAAAGAATGCTGGATGCAGGGCAGCCCAGTAGCTCCATTGCATATTGGGTAAGTTCTGACCAGTGATCCATTCTCAAGACCCAGTAAGCCAGTGGATTGTCTGTTGGAAAGCTCTTTCCTCTAGGTAATCCTGCACCATATGATGCAGACGCTGCCGATGGGTGCCTAAAGCTAACAGCCCTGGGCTCTGAGGACTAAAAAAATTTCTAAAGGCATCAGTCAGGCGGCTCCCTTCACCGCTCTTCTTTTGACCAACTGAAGCCTTAGAAACACCTCTTTCATGACATGGTAACCTACCAGTGTCTGGAAAGGTGCTACACAAGTTTCTCTTCAACGCGTCCTCAAGTTGTTTCATCCTGTGCTCCCTCTGTGAGGGCAGGATGAGCTCTGCAACTTTACGCTTGTAATGTGGATCAAGAAGGGTTGCCAACCAGTAATCATCCCTCTCATTGATACCATGAATCCTCGGGTCGTTTCGCAGGCTTTGCAGAATAAGGGAGCCCGTGCACTGTAAGTTTGAGGAGGCATGAGATTCAGAGTCTTCACTATCGTGAACTACCTCCTCCCAGCCACAAACTACTACTACCCAGCCATAAACTACTCCTTGGGTTTTTGGGGACTGAAAACCCTCCCTTGAGGACTTCCGTATGTCATCCTCTGCTTCAGTGACCCTACCGCTGACATAATCATCCTCCTCCTCCTTTTGCGTGATCTGCGGCCCCGCAGGAATGGTTTCTGCAGAGAGCGGGCCATGAGGGGAAAGAAAGTCCTCCTCTTCCTGCCTCTGTTCTGCCTCAAGACAGCCTTGTCCAATGAGGCCAAAAAAAATGCCTTCCACATGATGGTACAGAGCTGGAATGGCCTTACATAAAAAGAGATCGTGTTTGGGAACTTGCCACTGTGGTACAGCACATTCTGCAAACTCACGGAAGGGGGCAGACTCCATGGAAAGGCAGCAATTGTAAAGCTAGCAATTTGGCCAAGCTGGCATTTAGACGCTGAGCTAGCTGGGGCAGCAAAATTTGACTGGTCAAATCTACAGCTGGTGGGCTGCTGGCAGATTTGGCGGAAGGACCTATGACACCCATTGCTATACCATCATACCTCTCAGTGGAGGCTGTTGACATGGCATGCCGTATAGTGGGGGTAGAGATGACACATAAGGAGCGAGGAGAAGTGTGGACCCTTTTCTGGTACTCTTGCCAACGGGCTGCGTGGTAGGTGGTCTGATGTCTCTTCAAGCACATGGTACTCAAGCGGCTGATGTTTTTGCCATGCTTGATCCGCTTAAGACACAGATTGCAAATAGCAATGCTGTGGTCTGCTGCACATGTGTGGAAGTGTGCTGGGAGACAACAGTGCCCTGCATCTGTGCAGCTCTGCCTTTTGATGCAATAGGGTGGCTGCTCTTATGGCTGCCCTGGAGGACATCCTACCTTGTTGGGGTTGTGCCTCCTCCTCACTTTCCTCCTCTGTTCGATCAGGCACCCAAGTAGAGTTAGTGACCTCATCATCCCCTCTGTCCTGGTCACTGGAGCCAACCTGGCAGTATGCTGTGGCTGGTGGAACATGAGTGCCAATTTGTTGTCCATCATTGGCACCCCCTCTCTCTAGGCTCATGTTACTCCCTCCCTCAACCTCAGAGCCAACATCAGACCATTTAATTGCTGAGAATCCTCCAGCAGCATGTGACTGACTGTTCAAACAATTCAGCTGACTCCTCCGTGCATGATGGTGGGCCTACGGCAGGAGTAGCTGTGGACAAGGAGGCAGAATATGCCGCTTTGGCAGCTGCGATGGAATGAGAACAAGTATGAGCCTGGGTGACAGAGGATGAGGATGGCTTAGTTATCCACTCCACCGCCTCTTCTGTATGTTGTGGCTGAATAACACGGCCAGCACCAAATAAAAAGGACAAGCATGCCCTGCCTGCAGAGGATGGACCATGTCCACGACCACCACTTTTGCCTGCGGACACAGAGGCTGCTTGCCCTCTTATAGCTGCATGGGAGCGTCTGCTTCTCCTTGTTGGCCTTTCAAACATGATGCATATTGCAATAAACTGCAATAATCCACTGCTATAATCGACTGCTATAATCGACTGCTATAATAGACTGACTGCTTTAATAGACTGCAATAATGGACTGCTACAATGGACTGCTATAATAGACTGCTATAATAGACTGCTACAATAGACTGACTGCTATAGTACACTGATATACAATTTGTCTGTTTAACCCCAGGAACACACAACATAAGGCTGTGGTGTAAGCAGCTTTATAAAGTGTGGTGCTGGGACTTGAGCCATGATTGGGCAAAGTCAGCATAACTTTGCCCAATCATGGCTCTTACACAGTACTGTGCCCTGATTGGGCAAAGTCTTGCACCCGACCTGTGGTCAGGTGCAATGCTTTAGCCAATCAGGGCTTCACAAGGCGCAGTGCCCTGATAGTTCATGTGTTCGGCGAACACACGAACTAGCGATGTTCGAGTCGAACATCGAGCCCAACACTAATGCTCACTTTTTTTTCTACAACTTGGAGTTGGGATTTAACATTTACCATATTTTTCTCAGTACAGGCTACCTATATGGACAGATCTTTTCCAAAATGGGGGTCATAAAACAGCATCATCAAAGTGATTATTGGAATGTTTCAGAGGTAGACAAAGTAACCAGCATAGAGCAATGTCTTTATGTAACTACGACTTAACAGCCTCCAGGCTAGTTTCACACCTGCACTACACCACACGACACCCGGGACGCACGTCCCGGGATCGCGCAGTCCTCTACAATGCAGACAGCGATTTGCGCGCGGCCCCATTGATTGCAATGGGGTGACATCCGCGCAGCAATCACAGAAAAAAGATACAAGTACCTTTTTTTTGCAATACACGACCTGCGGCTGTTTAAGCTGCGATTGTGTTCGGAAGCATGGGCGGAATCGTGATGGGAAACGGCGCAATCCGCCCGACGCGACTGGGGTGCCATCAGGAAATAATTCACACCTTGCTCGTGCAGGATTGCCGCGTGGTGAGGTATCGCCTAGGTGTGAACCTAGCCTCAAGGTGTATGCAGGAATAATAACTCTTTCTTTATGATCTGCCTAATCATGTGGCATCTAATTTTAGAATTGCCCCTTAGCTTTGTATACTTTTGTACAATGCTTGCCAGGTTTCGGTGCCAAGTCCAAGACCTCATCATTTACTTTATAGTTTAAATAGTGTGAAAACTCTGGAGGTGTTCCTGTTTGGGGGAAAAATGACAGGCTGTGATTAATCATACCAAATCAGCGTGATGGACAATCCTAATAACAGCTGTGTCATAGCGAGACTTTTGACCTGCTGCTGATTTGTGGAACGTGCAGTTATTTATTGCTAAGAGGATTTCAGGGGAAAGAAGTAATGCTAACAAAGTAAATTTCATCGTTATGATTACTTGATTTATGGATCCTATAGTTTCTAACACTCAAGACTTGCATGTTCGTGTTTGCATTTTAGACTTACTGTTTAAAAGTTTTATATGAGGTTAAAACAGTGCTTAGGTTTTTAATTTCTTTGTATAGTAATTTTTAAATCAGCAATGGCCAATCATTGTCTTCTTGGTCTACTTCTGAACCTCCAGCAGTGTCAGAGCTTTTAGGGTACCTGCAGGCCCGGTGTTACCGCAAGGCAAGTCAAGCGGCTGCCTGAAGGCGCTGAAGGGGTGAGGGCGGAAAAATCCTCCCCGTTCCGGTCCTAAAACGCAGCATGTGTGTGTGTGGTTTTTTTTTTTTTACTCACTCTCCCCCCTCTGTCTCCAGGTCCTAAACTGATGTATATGTGTGTGTTTTTTTAACTCTTTCTCCCCACACTGGTCCCAAGTCACAGATGTTGGATCGGCTGAGTCGAACTCCTTCTGCACTTCGGGTCGGCCGGACATGCCGAGGC
>NW_017306356.1:2098488-2106793 GCF_000935625.1 Nanorana parkeri | reverse complement strand
GGCCGAACATGCTGAGCATGTTCGGCCGACCCGAAGCCACCCGATGTACGGCTGATTTCAGCCGATATACGGCTGAAATCAGCCGTACCAGCCTGAAGTGAATAGCCGATCTCTGCAGATGCCTCATGTCTCAGTACCTGTGATTGGCGCTGCCCGCTGTCAGCTTCCTGGCGGGCTCAGGACGTGGAGCTGAGAACATGTCCGAGCCCATCACTACCAGGGATAAGTTGTACTGTGAGAAACTGTTGATACTATGATTCCCAGAAGGCTGTGCTTTGGAGAGGAGGAGTCAGCTGATCTGGAGTTTCCTGGCACGCTTAGACCGGGGAGGGGCAGCAGAGTGTTCAGATTAGTGTGGATTGCTGATATTCATGCAAGGGAGCTGTAGATCCTGTGTGGATCAACTGATTGCAGTGTGACCAGCTCAAAAGGGAACCGGAGACCGGAGCCAAGTCAGTAACATGGATCCAGACACAGCAACCAAGTGGTGTGAAGAACAAAATGGCCAATTGGGGCTGAGTGTAATAATAGACATTCCTGATGAAAAGTGGACAGAGGAACAGATCTGTCAAGCAGTAATAACACTGGCACCTGATCAGAAAGTGTTTGTGATACATACAAAAATGGATCAAGAAACTTCTCACACCTATGCATTGTAAGAGTGGAAGAAATAAATTCCAGATTGCTTCCAAGGGGATAGCATTCAGTTAACTGCTGAAATTAGAACACAGATACTCTGTCTAAATGCCCCAGCAAGCAATTCAGAGATACAAAGTCAAACAATGCCAGATGCAAGTGAAGTAACTACCTATGTCAGTTTCAAACTGTTTACCAGCTTCTGTTTTCATGGACATAAGGACACTGGCAGAGAATTTCTGGAAAAACCCTTCACTGCCTGCCAATTATAAGTACAGAAAGCCACAGGTCTACTCAGTGGAGATACCTGTCCCATCTGGAGAAGAGGATTTTGAAACCTGGGTAGCTCAAACTTCTCAAGCACTAGGAGAGTGGGACATCCCTCAGGTACAGAAGAAACAGAGAATAATCAGGAGTCTAAGGGGACCTACTGCAGAAGTGATCCGTAACCTAAAGCTAGGAAAAGGAGACTGCACAGGTCTAGATTATATTGAAGCGTTGCATGCTCTGTTTGGCAGGGTGGATTTTCTTAGATCTAATGTGTAAGTTTGAGCATGCCAGCACAGAGAAGAAAAACTGTCTGATTATGTCATACGAGTGGACAAGATACACAATCAGATCATCCAAAAGAAGGGAAATGACCCACAGACTGCTGATAAGGTTTGACTGGATCAAATTCTGCTGCAGCCGGGCCAAATTACCCTATTGTTTTAAAGTTGCTCCTTGAGGGTTCTAGAGAAATACCCACCTCCCTGTGAAAAAGATTCGAGAAGAGGAAGCCATTTTAGAGGAAAGATATCAGAGCCTGGGCAATACTGAGAAAGCTATTCAAAAGAAGTAAAATGCCTACCTGCATTCTCTGCAGTCAAGAGTATTTTTCAGATGAAGATGACTCTGAGTTCACTGATGAGTTGGAGAGCAATTCAAGGGAACAGAATATAATGCAAACCCTACCTGATATAGTTGAGTGAGATGAAATTGTTCAGTTGATGCAGAGTCAGCCCAAACTATACAAAACTATCATAGGAAAAAAATCCAAGAGGAGATGTGTCAAACAATTTTGAAACTGACAGAAGCCCAGGTTGACAGGCAGAAATCTCTCACAGATACAGGGTCAAAAAGTGCAGCTTTGACCTCTGACTGGATGTAGAGAGATAGTCCACCTTTATCAGGAAGAAGGTGTTATCGTTGTGAAGAAATTGTGCATCTTCAAGCACAGTGCCCAAGAAAGAGGCCTCCTTCAAGTGCTGCAGAGGAAGCTCTAAAGGCATTAAGGGAACTATGACATACAGAGCCAGGAGGAAAACTCCAAAGGGCCCCGGTGAAGGAGCCAACCAGGTGCTCAACTATTTAAATTCGCTCTAACCTTCAAAATCAGAATAGAAGACAGGAGAGGCCCAAGTCTTTAGTCAAAGCCTCACCTGCCCCAACCAAAAGATCTCGTCCTTTGGTGTTTAGTTCTTTGTCACAGGGAAGCAATGCACACCCTACGCCTCAGTATCCATCGAGGAACCAGAAACTATAACCACGAGACAGAAGGAGAGCTAAAGTACAGACAACAAACAGTGCCCCGTCTACTGAACAAGAAAGCCAGTTTCCCGAAGAGCTAATCGGTCCTTCACTTGTTATCCCTGTTCAAGGGGAAGTAGTGTTTGCGAAAGCCTTGTTAGACTCTGGGGCCCAAGTCACCTTAATCTATCAAGATTTCTATAAGAAGCATGAACCCCCTTAAGGACAAAGGCCTTTTTTTCATTTTTTGTTTACATGTGGCAGTTACAAGTTTTTATGTTGCGCAACATTATCAAACCCAAACATTTAGTGAAAAATGTACTTAAGTTAAGTTTAGTACCCCAAAACCTGCCCTGAAGATTTAGAGAACTCTGGGATAGAGATAGTCCCAGAAATAATCTCTACAAAAGCTTTGCACAGATCCAGAGGAAGAGTTTCCGTACATGTGTGCAATGCCTCTGATTTTCCAGTGACCCTGAAAACGAAGATGACTATTGCGCAAGTGGTTTCAGTCACACCCCTCTCACCAACCGACCCAGTGGGGGGAGCAGAAAAAGAGATTCCAGCTGAACAAATTTACTCCAAAGATGCTTTTGTCTAAGTGGAAGAAACTCCTTCAATCTCAACTTCTTAAATGGCAAGAACTGTTCTCCAAAGATGAGTTTGACGTGGGGTGTGCTAAGAGCACTCAACATCACATACGTCTTCAAGAAGACAAACCCTTCTGGGAAAGGTAACGGCGAGTCCCATTGGGAGATCTGGATGACTTAAGAGACCAGTTGGCTGAATTGAAAAGGACTGGTATAATACAGGAATCTAGAAGTCCTTATGCCTCACCCATTGTGGTGGTTCGCAAGAAAAACGGATCCCCCGCCTGTGTATAGATTAACGCACACTCAACCGAAGAAGCATACCACCCCACAAATAGAAGATGCCCTACAGTGTCTGTCTTGAGCTAAATGGTTCAGTGTGCTGGATTTGCAGAGTGGGTATCACCAAATACCCATGCATCCTGAAGACAGTGGGGGATATGAACCTGATAGTCTTCGGAAGAACCCTTGAAGAACATGAACAACAAGCCCGAGGTCCTAGGAAATCCAATGAGTCAAATCAAGAAGAATGGATTGAGCAATGTGAGAAGGCTTTCTTACAACTGAAAAGAAGCCTAACTTGGGCTCCTGTGCTTGCTTATGCTTAACCCGCCAAACCATATGAACTACACGTTGATGCTAGTAGAGAAGGTTTAGGAGGAGTGCTGTATCAAGGGCATGATGGAACCTTACGACCTGTAGCCTACGTCAAAAGTCTGAGCCAAAGTCTGAACCCCTCTGAGAAAAATTACCCTACCCATAAACTGGAGTTTCTATTATTGTAGGGAGTACCTACAGTATATGGGGCAGACTTCATTGTCAAGACTAACAATAACTGTTTGACCTATCTCCTTACTAAACCAAAGTTGGATGCCACAGGGCATCGGCGGTTAGCTGCTCTGTCTGGATTCCAGTTTAGTTTGAAGTACCGGCCTGGAGCTGGATATCGAGATTCTGATGCTCTATCCAGAAGGCTATACAAACCTGAAGCAAGTAAAGAAGAGTGGACTCATCTGACCCCAGAAGAAGTTCAAGCCCTGTGTCAAGGAGTAGAACATCGAGAAAAAGGGGCTGTTGGGGCTGAAGCTATTGGAGTAATCGCTGCAGGTATCCCTAAAGTGAATTGTAATCCCTCTCAATTAAGAGATGGAGGACTGCCTCCCTTCAATCGGAAAGAATTGAACAAGCCAAAGATCCTCTGGTTTGATTAACCCTGAAGGGGTTGAGGAGTGGTCAAAAATAACAGACTGATTCATAAGGAATGGGACAGACTACAACTCCAAGACGGTGTCACGTACCTGATTTGAGACTGAATGCGTGAGGAGGCATCCCTTGCACCTTGTGTCCTGAGGACTCTGGGGTTGGGAACAGAGTCCAAGTAGACAGCGAGTGGCATGGGTGCCAGTGGTGATAACACCGTGCAGGCTAAAATCCAGGTGCTGCAGTAGAATCGGGCAGAATCCGAAATCCAGGTCAACGAGCCAAGGTCACACCAATTGGGCAGGTACAGTACAGAGGGATGAGGCAAAGGCAAAGTCCAGTAAACAATCCAAGGTCAGGGGCAGGTGGCAGGCAAGAATGGTCAAGGCAGATCCGGGTCAAAGTAAAACAGGCAGATAAATCACAGGACACAGGAACACAGGAGAGCTGAAGATAATCCAGCAATATGGAGGCATGCAGGCTGAGCTTATATAGTGGAAATGATTAGGTCAGTGTGCCACTTCCTGTGCGCTGTTTGGTGCGCTTTTTCGCGACAGCAGCAGCAAGGGGCTGCTGACAGACGGGGGTGGTATACTGAAGGGGCCCCTAAGATGGTTTGGAAGAATGCTTGCAACTGTTCATCCCTAAGAAACATTGAAGAGACGTACTGAGAGCCCTGCATGCTGAGCATGGTCATCTGGTATCTGATAGAACTTTTAAATTGGTCCGAGACAGATTCTACTGGCCTTACATGAGGACTGAGATTGAAAGCTACTGTCGCTCCTGTTTACGTTGTATTCAAAGGAAGACCTTACCCTTCAGAACTGCTCCAATGAGTCATCTTCAGAGTCAATGACCTATGGATCTGGTGTGCATTGTCTTCCTGTGTCTGGAGCCTGACACTAGTGGACAGGGAAACATCTTAGTGGTGACTGACCACTTTACTAGACATGCCCAGGCCTACCCAACCAAGGATCAATGGGCCTCCACTGTAGCCAAAGTGTTAGTTGAAAAAGTTTACATCCACTACAGGTTGCCTCAGAGAATCCATTCTGACCAAGGCTGAGACTTTGAGAGCAGACTTATCAACCAATTACTAAACTTATTGGGAATCCAAAAAAACAGAACTACTCCCTATCACCTTCAAGGTGATGCCCAACCAGAGAGATTAAATCGTACCCTTCTTGATATGCTGGGGACACTGTCTACTGAAGAAAAGCAGCATTGGAGTAGGCATATCTCTGCCATTGTCCATACTTACAACAGCACTGAAAATGATGCAACAGGATATTGGAGAATTCTTCAAAATCAACTATTTTGACCTAGATTGTTCACTTTTGCTGCCTTCTCTAAAATCTTCACCCTTTTGTGAATAACCCTTCTAGTGTTTGCATATGAGAAAGCTTGGTTTATGGCAGATAGCAGAGAACAGTGAAACAAGAGGAATTTTGAGAAATATGGGGTCTGCTGCTAGACACAAATTAGCTGACGGAGTTTACAAATTTATGTTGTCTGTAGGCAATTACCTGGCATCATAGTGTATGAGATTGGACCAGAGGGAAGAGATGGACCTTTAAGTGAAGCTGTTCGCATGCCTACCAATGATAAAAACTTCTTCACCTAATTCACCTACTTCCAGTCAGGTTCCAATCACCAGATCTCAAAGACCCCTGACTGAAAGAGAGAGTGAGGATGGCATTGACAAGGAAGATATATACCTGAGGTGGATTTGGCCAAACAATCCCATAGATTCCACTCAAACTACTAATACTACTACTTCAGAACCGGGTTCAAGCAGTTTGAGACCAGAAGCTCCTGAATTTGTATCTCAAGCTTATCCTGATACCCCTGTGAAGGATAACTGTAACTTCTGAAGTGGAAGATTCCTTGCCTAACTTACCAGTATCAGAAGAAATCCCCATTCAATCAAGAGAGGAGGAAAACAAGTCCCCTCGGTTCACATTTCACTTAGAAGATGATTTTCCTGATGAAGGTCCTTCATGGCTCCTAGAGTCACGGTCCAAATGACAGGTGCGACCACCTCAGGGGCTCATTTATGATTCACCTGATCATAGTACCGAAGAGGCCATAACTACAGTACGAAGATCCCGAACCGAGAACCCGAGGTGACTGCTCTGTCTGCAAAAGTAAAAACAAACTCATGCCCAACACAGGCCATCAGTACACCTTGGTGGAGGTTCCCTTTTACCCACCTCATTTATTGATCAATGCCGCAGACTAGGCATAGATGTACATGGTTAAGATGGTTTAGGTGGCTGTTCCAAGTGTGATTTGTGTTTACTGGTGTAACTTCTGTTATTACCAATTTGCTATCACAAATCGTCCTTTAGAGGGACCCAAAGGTTTCAGTGGGGGGAGACTGTAGCCCCAATTGAGTTTGTACAGGATTAAATACATGTCTGCTGTAAATAGTTAATTGCTACTGTGGGACACAGAGACTTGTGGGAGTTGCAGTGCAGAGCCAGCGACAAGCTGGAATGGGAGAAACTGTTCATACTACAGTTCCCAGAAGGCTGTGCTTTGGAGAGGAGGAGTGAGCTGGGCTGGAATTTCCTGGCGTGCTCAGTCTGGGGAGGGGCAGCAGACTGTTTAGATCAGTGTGTTTTGCTGATGTTCAACTGAGTGCAGTGTGACCAGCTCAAAAGGGAACCAGAGAGAGAGAGAGAGAGACTTGTTGGTCTGCTGTGTATAGTGCTGTTCAGATGATCGTTTCAGCAGGAAGCAGTGTGATCTTATACCACAGGGATATTGTGGCCTGGGTGACCGTTCACATCCTGTGACCGGGAGACCTGCTGAGGAATAGCAATCCATGTCCTGCTGAGTGATATCCAGAGCGTTGATCAACTTCCTCAATTGACCAGGACCTGTGTTCCCTGCGAGACAAAGGTGGTGAGAACGGAAGGCAGGTCGGCTGGAGAGTAAGGGGATGCCTGCCTCTCGCTGACAGACTCAGGAACTGCTGAACAAGCCCAGAATTTGGTGAGAGGCCTTAGGCCATCTTTATTTATCATAACCCGACTACTTCAGTAACACAGTATGTGACCCAACAATGGCTAACCTAGACTATTGCTACTGGCCAGTAGTACAGGGAACTGAGTGATATTTGGGACTGAGTCATTAATAACCCAGTATCTTAGGTCAAGTATAACTATTTAGATTCATGACTGAATATTTCTGCAAATAGATCGCCGCAGCTGTGGAGTGTCAGAGTGCCAAAAGAGTATTATTTGAATGCTGTTTCTCTTTGTTATTGTACTTTATTCCCTTTGTTGGTCTAATATAGAATGGTATTTGTTCAGTAAAGCTTTTACCAAACCCCACAAAGTGTGTTGGTGTGCCGTGGATCCTGCCTGGGTGGTAGATGCTAGCTTGGGTGTATTTTCAGCCGCTCCTTCGAGGGTGAGAGCTACACTCACATAAAATAAGTTGTGTGATCTGAGTATGTTCAGGATTTGCCAGACACCCACAGATCTTGGGGGATCTAGAGATTGTTCCTACAGAAGCATTCACTATTATTTCCCACTTAAAGTGACATTAAAGGCAACTTTTTTTTTCCCCTCACCCCAATGTTAATTAAAGCACTTACCTTAAATGATGTATCTTAATCCAATCTTCTTCTTCTTTCCTGATGTTTTCAGCCTTCTCTCCAGCGCTGCGGCGGGTGTCCGATCCAGCGCTGACTCCTCTAGGCTTGCTGGCACTTCATGTCCCACGGTGTCTGCATGCGGGTGCACGCGTCCATAGACTTAGCTTGCATCCCTCTGCGCGTCCTGGCCGAAAATTTGAAAATTCTCGGGCGGCCGCCGCCCAAGAATTTTCACATTTTCGGACGGGAGCGCGCATGGAAGACACAGGTAAGTTTAAACCACTGTTAACCAGTTGACATCCGCGGTGTTAAACCCCCTTCCCATCCAGGCCATTTTTCAGTATTCAGCGCTGCGGTTTTTTTTGTTAAATTACTTTTTGCATATATCTACTGCTTGCTAGCAGTAGATATATGCAAAAAAAGCTGATGGTTTAGAAACCCTTTAATAAGTCAGCACAGGTCAGGGCAGCACAGGGATCTGGAGTACGTAACAGAGTGAACAGTGTACACAGGCGCCATTGTTCTGGTGGTCAGTGTGAAGAATGCTCCTTACATGGCTGGTCAGTGGAAAGTGAAAAACACACATTTTTTTGCATACTGTATATCTACTGCTATCAAGCGGTGTATATATAGACCAGATAGAAAGCAGAAGATATATGCAAAAACAAAAAAAAGTTACTAAAAGGTTAAAACGTACCTGCGTCTCCGCCAGGCTGTCCCGTTCAAAGACGTGAAGATTCTCGTCCGGACTCAAGGGATGACG
>NW_017306356.1:2087617-2098477 GCF_000935625.1 Nanorana parkeri | reverse complement strand
GGGGGGGGGGGCGGGGGGCGCATGCGCAGTAGAGATCTTTGGCCAGGAGAAGAGAGACACAGTGGAGCTCAATGCACATGGAGAGACACCGTGGCAGAAAGAAGACACAGCAATCAGCGCTGGATCGGAGACCATCACCTGGGCTGGAGGGACTCCTGAAAACTACTGGAAGGAAGAAGATGTTTGCATTAAGAGGCATCATTTAAGGTAAGCCCTTACACTAACATTGGGGGGGGAGGGGGGGGGATTTTCGACTTTAAGGTCACTTTAAGCTCCCCAGACCCGTTACAATCTGACTGTACAATCTCCTCTAGATCTACCAACTTCCATGTATAGGAAGGGCCTGGCAGATTGCATACAAAATGATACAGTTTTGGCAAATCTGAAGTAGATTGAACAGAGATTGTATGGCGGATTGTGGTGTATGGTGATCTTTACAAATAGCTGAGAAGTTTATTGCTGTCAGTGGTAACATACTGTATGTAGAAATTGCCCATCTTCCCCAGAACCTCTGAACGATCCCTAGGCTTCTATGAACCCCTGAGGGCTTGTTCACACCAATTGTATTGCATTCCAGAGCGGGAGCTGCTGGAACGCATCACAATCGCTTGCAAAACTTCCCCCTTCGTTCTGGGGCAGGAGGGGGCGGAGCGGTGCATTGAAGTCAATGGCACTGTAGCCATACACCACTGCCCGTAGATTGGACACGTGGCAAAACATTTCCTGCGCTCTGTTCCTCTGCCAAGGCAAAAAATAGAGCATGCAGCATTTTTTGCATTTGCAGTGGAAAGGAACGCAGGAAATGTTTTGCCAAGCGTCCGATCGCACTGCGGCCGGGGGAGTGTGGCTGCGGTTACATTGACTTAATTGCATCGCCACGTCCCCTCCTGCCCCAGAACGAAGGGGGAAGTTTGTGAGCGATTGCTGTGCATTCCAGCAGCTCCCGCTCTGGAACGCAATGCAATTCGTGTGAACAAGCCCTGTGGGGGAAAAGTATCCACATACTAACCATCACTGTCTGCCTCCATTCCTCTCTAAACAGGAAGAGACCATGTCACATTTCCCTACAACAATACAACATTGCACACTGCTCTGCCTGAACCCACTCCATGTAATTCACACATGGAGCAAACTCAGTACTGTGCTTACCCTCCATCAATCCACTTACCTCACCCCTCTGTACTGCGCTCCCTCCAAGTTTCCCTGTGTGCAGAGCGGAGCAGCCATCTGTCACAGAGTCCCGCCACTGACTAGAACTCCTGCCGCTTTCTCCCATCACCGCGTCACTTCCTCCCATCACAGAGCCGCTCTTCCCTCACTGCAGCAAGATCGCTTCTGTGGCCGGCTTCCTGCTCTTCACTGCTGGGCTCACCCCTCCCGTCTTCTGTGCCCGGCTCCCATCCTCCCCCCTCTCCTCCACAAGCAGCCTCTGTGCGTGACACGGAGCTTTTACAAGCACGCTGTGAGACAGACGTTCGCAGTACAAGGCGCTTGCCTAGGGCCGCCCCCCAGCAAAGTGCCGCCCCAGGCAAATGCCTTGTTTGCCTCTCGGTAAGTACGCCCCTGTTACAGGTGTCTGGCAGGAGCCACTCACAACAGCTTCCCCCTTCCCTCTCCATAAGCATGGCGGATATGGCCATGCATGTTCATATACATTACAAGCAAAAGACAACCCCGAGGGGAAACAATTTTTACCTGCATATCTAATCATCCTCTAGTGTCCAGCTTTAGTACAAACTGCCTCCCCTATGTTTTAATATAGCTCCTCTTTCCTTTCTAAGGTATCTTTAATAAATTACAGAAGTTCATCTAGCTAATGACAACTAATAAATTACACTTTTTAAAGTGTACGTTCAGTCAAAATATTGTTTTCTTGTTTTGAATAGAGTAGGTAGGAATGAAATCTCCTGTCAGGTTTTTATTGCTGCCTTTGTCTCCACTGGATGGATTCACTCTCTCCCTTCATCCTGGTGACTGCTGTCATTGAGACCGAAGGTAATGGAAATTCAAACTTTTACAGTAGTAACCAGAAAGAGAGGTGAGGGTAAATCTTCCGATAGTGAAACACCTAATATGGGAAAAGTTGTCTATAAGGGGGAAATTCCCCATTTCTGATCTCCTTCCTTGAATGCTAGTTGTAAAAAAGGGCATCTGACCCCAGGTAGTGACTCTAAAATTAGTCAAGATATTGGATCAGAAATACTTCCAGCATTTTAGGAAGGAGGGGGTCAGCAAATGCTGTCTCTGTAGCACTTTTATGTTCACGTTAGAAGTAAGAAGATTAAGGGGGGACATGATTTTCATGTACAAAATGTTCATAGGTGATAGCAACATTAGCAACAAACTCTTTACGGTTAACCCCCTAACAAAGACTACAGAACACCATCTAAAATTGGTGGAGAAAAAATTTCAGCACAAGGGGCGAAGGGGGTTCTTCTCAGTTAGAGAGGTTAGGGTCTGGAACTCGCTGCCACATGCAATGATTTCAGCTAAGAATGTGGAATAATTCAAGAAGCTCTTGGACGATTTCCTTAGAGACCATAACATCTGTGGGTACAGGTACTCCTAAGAACAAGATCACACATGGACTCCTGCACACGCCAGCAGAACCATATGCATACACGCAATAGGTTGGACTTGATGGACTTGTGTCTTTATTCAACCTCAAATACTATGTAACTATTTCTCAGCACGTTTCTTTTTAAGGTCACCTGGGTGAGGTAAAAACCCTATATATTCCTATGGTGAATCCACTAGAAGGAAGATGAGATCAGAGTTTTTTCTTTTCATAGAAGAAATGTGAAGGATTAGGCACTAAGGCCTGGTTCACACCTGTACGTTTTGTAGCGTGTTCAACGCTCTACGAACGCTCTACAAAAACATGAAAATCTCATTGTTTTCTATGGTTCACACCTTGCCGTATTTCAGCCCGTCTGAACGCGCTACAAAACGGCCTACGCCTGAAAAGGTACATGAGCTTCTTTGCGGCGTTTTTGTCAAGCGTTTCCATTGGGATACAGCCAAGTAGCCCTCGACAAACGCGCATATTCGATACGCCTAGGTGTGAACAGAGCCTAAGTCAGAAATCATCATGTGGAAAAGTTTTTTATCACTTCCAAGCACTGACATTTTTATAGGTTGTAAAATGTACAATTTCATCTAATGTAACACATTACGTTCTCTGTATCTATATCTGTGTCAAATGATGGCAAAAAATCCATAAATTTTACCTTATTTGTCAAATAATAAAAAATTAAAATAACAGCCCCCCCACCCACCCCACACCAATAAAACATTTTTCCCCCCCTCAAAAAAAAATGTGGTCCCATTTACTTTACTTACCTTACTCTTACAGTAAAAACTTTTCATAAAGATTAAATCTCTTTTTATCTGATTCTAAGGGCTACCCTGATTTTTTTATGGTGACCTTGAAGCAAACAGTCCCCCACTTCATGTTTTTATTTAAAGGAGATCTGTCATTAGAGAAATATGTAGGCTGCCATTGCTGTTTGTTCTTTCATTCCCTGACTGATGTTGATGTTTTGATATCAGTACACTATTGACCCAGATCAAGAATTCTGTTACTGACTTTTCTCCAACTTTAAGATGATATGCTTCTTCTGTGTCTGTGCTCAAGCCAAGTAGAGCCAGTCAGCTAATATTTTCCGACGGAAACCAGCAATAAAAGTCCACATATCTCTCTCATGACAGGTGGGCATTAAATTAGCACTTTTTTTTTTTACCAAAGCCAAAATCTGTTGAGTAGAATATGTCGTACTTATGTCTAGCTTAAAAGGCAGTTTGTGCTACTGATACAATTACACCTTGTTGTATCGTTGTATAAGAATAAGTACTTGGCAAGGTTCAACTGTAAAAGTGAAAAGGATGCTTTTATTGCAGTGGGCTCAGGGACTTTGACATAATGCTATTGAAGGACCTGAGTGAAAAAGTTCTTTGTGTGCTACGAGAATGCATGTATTGTACACTGCACACAATTAACTCCTATAGTCCTTTTCTGAAAAGAATAGGCAGAGCCAATGAACATTGTCCTCTGGGTAGCACTTGCCTGAGCCACACAGTGTATTGTCAATCAAGAATCAAAAAGACAAGCATAAGAGGCTTTCAATTGTACCATTAGGGGTTGAGAGGGCTTCCCACTGTCCTCAGTGCCCAGCTTTTAAGCAGGAGAGAGGAAAAGAAGAATTGTTGTCACAATTAGGCACAGTTTGTGCTTTGCGCTCACTCTCCTGAAAACCGGTCTATTTTCTCCCAAAGATGCACCTGCACAGTGTATTACAAAAAAGGAAACACACTTGTGTGTGCTACAAAGTCCAGCAAATTGTGTATTAACCCTTCTTATTGCATACTAATTTCACATCCTTTTGGCTAAGATCAAGTGTAGTATCTGTTCTTATCAGTTTTCGGTGGGGAAAAGAACCGTCCTTGCGGGGGATGGTTACTAAGTACTCGCTGGAGTGAAAGAGCGTGTGGGGCGGCTTCCTGTGAGAGGGGAACCGCTCAGTACATGGCTTTCTGACTGAACGGATGCGAAGCTTGGTCTGGCTCGAGGGTTCGGGGGCGGCAGAAGCCCGTGGTGTTGTGCCCCCTGGGGGTGGCGTCCCAGGGGAGCTCAGAAAGTCACTTGGGTATGGGACCCCACATGACTCACTGTAGCACTCGGTCACACACCATATTGCTTTTTCTGCACAACGCCTCTTGGACAGGCCTTATGGCTAGTCCGGGGCAATATTTTTGCACTCCGGCCCCTAAGGCCTGTCAGCGTGGTGCACTGGCACTTTAGATTTATTTATGCACTCCATGCACATTTGGCACTTTTTTATTTTTAAATTTGACCCACAGATGCGAAAGGTGCAGGTTTCTTCGGGGCCTATTCCTGACGCTGGGAGGAGATTCTGTGCCTCAAACGGGGTTCTCTGTCTCCTCCCACCCAGGAAGGGGGTCTCTCTTCGGGAGAGCCCCCTTGCCAAGTACTGTGGGGGACCTGTTTCGGCAGGTCCCCAAAGGAAATGGATCATCGGCCTTCGGGTTGGTGGTCCAAAGTATCTCAACCCCTGTCAGGAGCCTTGCGCCCCGGGGGGTCGGGAAGTAGGTCCCTTCTTTGTAAGGACCTTGCACCCTTGTGCACGTTTTTGTGTGCTGTGATTTCACGGTTCACTTTTTTTGTTCACAGGGGGAAGTTTGTTTAGATGCACGTCCACGGGCTTCAAAGAATCAAAAACTAATTTCACATCTGTGAACTGGATAACCTTTGATGTTTTCAAGCTGTACAGCAAAAAGCTGCAGAGTGTAAGCTTACGGTTTTCCATTACTGGATTTTTTTGGTTACTTTTCATTTATGAGCCCCCTGCATAGTCTTTCTAGTGACCGTAACCTACCATGTCAAATACACTTATAAAGTTTTTCCAAAAAAGGTTAGAAGAGCTTGAATCACAATTTATCTTGTTGATGGACATTGTCTACTGTGCTGTTAATGTGCCCCATCCCAAAAGTGAGCATTTGTTATTTTCTTTTAAATCATTAGGCAAAGCTTGATGATCATGATTGGTTGCAATTGATCAATAGCATCTGTACTTTTGTACCATCTGAATACATTTCCCTCCCTAATGAATTTAAATGAGCTGCCTGCTGTACTTAAAGCCCAATTGAAATGTTAGTTTTAAAGGTTCTATGAAGTGAGAGTGCTCCGAAGTTATGGTTAGCAGCTCTTCTTTGGCAGCATGCTGGAAACCCAGACCACAGGGCTGTTTGGGCTGTTTGTGAGAACATCTCAGTGGTCTGAGACCCATCCCCTGCACAGTGCTCCAATCAACAAAGCTGCTTAGGGAGTGTGAGCCTTTTTGATTTGAGCACAGCCGCAGTTGTGACAGGGCGTGTGGGACCCCTGTGATCTGGACCATTGCTCTCACGCAGGGCTGCTGAGCATTGTTATAAAAAAACAAAAAGCATACAAATAGTTGATATGTTCTGCAACCTACCTTTATTAAACCTTTAAAAAGTAAAGCTACATTTGGGCTTTAAGATTGCTTATAAACATGTTTGACATAACAGTAGCCTTTTTTCACAGAGATGAGCTATTTTAACTGCGTTTGTTATTTTATCGCATGATAAAGTTATCCTGAAAATGTCCAGTGCACAAAATCAGTATGTGTTTAATCGTTATTTTTATTCGCATGAAATAGGCATTCAACTTTTGAAAGCCTTATTTTCTCATGAGTCGTTATTTTATTTCAGGAAGCGTTATTTTATCACCACCTCAAATGGCTCCTTTTCCTGCTCTCCTCAACAGACACCTCATTGAAACTCACAGTTATCGCCAGCCTGAAGCTAGAGGTATTTTGAAGTGAACCTGTGGATTAATCAAAACAGACAAACTAACATCAGCAGGAGGGTGCTGACGACATAAGATATCAACACATACTTTTGGCTTCAGGATCAGTGCAGTCCAGCACCTCCCGACCTTGATATGCCAATAGCAACTTTCTCAAAGTTGCTATTTACATAAGAATAGGCACACCCCCCGCCCCCTACATGACAATATCCAGACCTGCTGATGGCTCACTCTGGCACCAACTCTGCATCATAGGTTGGGGGCAGAGGGTTGTGCCTAATTGCCACAACTAGAAAATTAAGACACAACAGTTAGACAGTACAAGGCTGCAACGATGCTGCAAAAACAGGTATGTGCTAACAGCTTATTGTGTCATCTACTTCCTGAGGATGTTAGTTTATCACTTTTGGTTTATTCACAGGTTTGCTTTAAGGAGCATATAATCTTTGTGAATTTACTTTTACAGTCAAATACCTCAATAGTTAGTTAATTAGTATGTGTCTTATGTCAGAGACCCATTACACCTAAGGGTCTATTTATAAACAATAAGAAGATCCATTTACCCTGTGAATCTCTGTTAACATTTGTTCTATGTGAATGGAGGCAAAAATTAACATTCTTAGCCTATACACTGTGAAAATTTCGGCCGGTTCTTAAAGAACCGGCCAAAATTCGCACAGTTTTTCCTGCAGTCAGGACCCTTTTGGCCAGCATCCCTTGATCAGCTGAAGTGGCCGGCCACAAAATCTTCATACGACCGAAGCCGGCAGCCAATGAGCTGTCGGCTCTGGTCGGGTATCCTGACAGGGGCCAGCGGCCGCTGTCAGAGTACAATGCATAGTGTTGATGGAGGAATCTGCTCTATTTGTTTTTGTTCAGCCCGCAAGTTGAACAAAATAAATAGAACAGTGTATGGCCAGCATTAATATATCTTCTTTTCGGGTTGAATATAATGTAATACTGCATTATGGCCACTAGACGGAGCCGAGGAGCATAGGAAATAAGTATTTATTTCCTATGCTCCTCAGCTCTATGCTCCTCAGCTCTATCTAGTGGCCATAATGTGGTATTATATTAAATTTTGCCTGAAAAGATACTATACTTAGAACAGTAATTTTTGCCTCTATTCACACAGAATGAAGGTTCACGGAGATTGGCACAGTGAATGGTTCTGCAAATTGTTTATAAATAGACCCCCTTAATATATATTTGTATGAGTGCTTTACCAGCATTATTTTCATAAAATGTGCACAAAACAATCCATATTAACAGAGCGAACAAGTTAAATGTTATCATCTTCCACTGCTATTGCGTCATTATGAGACAAGAATTATGGGAATGAAAGCTCCTATAAGTGTAGCTGAGACTTTTTTTTTTCCTGATTAAGACCTGCTTTTATAGATGATTACATATGCTTAGGAATATGTATGAAGATTAGAGCCAATAGAACCCATGAGACTCCACAGAAGAAGTTGTTTTTCTCTGAAATTATATGAGGTTATGTTATGTAGTGTACATTTTTTAAAAAATGCGCTTAGCAGTGCTCTTAAATATATTATGTCCCTAAATACATGAATATTTTATTAAAATATTTCCTGTTACTTTCTTCTGTAAAGATCTGAACAATACTGTCAGTTGGGGACTGATGCTAACTCCAGTGATTAGTAATGCAAAAAATTCCTCCCCTTTCTACAGTTTTACCTTATACCTTAAAATTTGAACAATACCTAATTACCTAAAGTTATCTTAAAACGTAACTCCAGCCAAACCTTGGGAAGGGTTAGAATTTCTATCAGGTTTTAATTAGGGTCTTGGTCCTGACTTTTGTGCTGCTGAGGTCGCACTGTTCCTGTCTCCAATGTCCTGTCTCCAGACCGCCTCATAGTAAGTCCTCCTGGCTGCTGTGTTCTGTATAGAGGATCGTTTTTCCCTGATCCTCGCACAGCCCTCCGCACAGCCCTCCTGACACCTCGCACAGCCCTCCACATAGCCCTCCTGACACCCTGCACAGCCCTCCTGACACCCCGCACAGCCCTCCTGAGACCACCCATAGACCCCCTAACATACTGCACAACCCTCCTGAGGCTCCACAAAGCTCTCTTGACACCCCACAGTTCTACTGAGACCCTGCACATCTCTTCTGAGACCCTGCACATCCCTTCTGAGACCCTGCGCAGCCCTCCTGAGACCCTGTGCAGCCCTCTGCACAGACCCCCTACTGTAGACATCAGACTGTCACCCGAAGCAGCACAGAGTATGTAGTTTTGTATTATTCTGCATTGCTGTATGATTTATTGCTGTGATTGGTAGTCCTCTACAGCTGATGGTATAATAATAATAATAGCTTCAGCTATAGAGGACTACATAGTTACATAGTATTTGAGGTTGAATAAAGATACTAAAAAAGAACGTTATGATGGCAGTTGCTCTTTAAAGCTGAACTCCAGGCAAACAACTTAATGCACAGATGATATTTGTATTTTTGTCCACCAGTCCTGGGATTTACACAGCTCTGTCGTGCAGCATGCCCGGCAAGGCAGGATAACTGATTTTCTTGAGTGCAATTAGGTAACCCATACAGGTCATGTCCCTCCTACTAACCTGTGACTGGACAATGAAAGGAGAAGCAGTAGCCTGATGAGTGCATAATTTTCTCACTCTGCTCTCTCCTTCTATAAACATGTACCTTGTTAGCATATGAGCACTGCAGCACAGCTGATTGGCTCCTTGTGTTCCTTCTTACTCTCCTAGTTGGAGCTCTGCCATGCAGGGGCTGCAAGAGCCTGATACTAAATGAGATTCAGTGAACTTAAGGTGGCCATACACTCTACAACCATCGCAAGACTTTAGTCTTGCGATGGTTGTACAGGGATTAAAAAAACGTACGATCTGCCTATCTTGGACAGGCAGATCGCACTCTCGATCATCGATGACCGCAATGCTGAACGGGCAGTGTGCGCGTGCGCACACCGGCCCGCTCGGCATTTGTCTTCCGAGCACCGTTCTAACCAGCCGAGAATCGTACGATTCCCGGCTGGTTTTCGAACATGCTGGTTCGACAGAAGACGTGCGACCGTACAATAGAAACGGTCGCACGTCTCCGTTCACACTGCTCGATTATCGCACCAAAAACCGATCGCATACGATTATCGTACGATAATCGTGCAGTGTATGGGCACCTTTACACTGCTTGCATTTAAAAAAAATAAATGTAATGATGTATTAATTAATACAGAGCTGTGTTAATTGTGTCTTGTATGTCTTCCTGGAGTTCAGTTAAGTGTCAGTTAAGTGCTTTATTGTGCAGGATGGTCCGAGTGTTATGTATGTGTGTTGCGGAGTCTAATTGTAGCACGGGTCCATTTTAACCCCTTGCCATGGTATATATACGACTTAAAGGAGAACTATGAGGTGAGTGCTTTTCACTCACCTCATAGTTCTAGCCGACCTGTGACAATGAGACTGTCACAGAGCGGCTTAGTAGATCGGGAGGTGAGCGAACACATACCGGTGTTTGCTCACCTCTCGATCCTGTCACGGCTCTCTGCCGCGACAGGGGAGGGGCTGGATTCCCCCCTCCCCGCTCCGATCCGCCAGCACTGACTGGCGGAACGGACGGGGGAGGGGGCGGGTACAGCTGGCTCTGCCTATGCTGGCTCTGCCTCTAGATAGGCAGAGCCAGCTGTCAATTATGCAGCTGGGCGGATCCAGACATAATTGTCGGGATCCGCTTCAGCTGCGGCGTCTCAGTATAACGCAGTGGCGTCACAAGGGGGGTGCGGGGGGTGCTGCCCGCACCCAGGTGACACCATTGGAGGGGTGACACCAAAATGACTTAGTCATTTTGGTGTCACCCCCCCTCTTGAAAAGTTGGGCGCTCGGTCATGAACCGAACGCCCGACAGCATCAGGAGAGAGGAGGGGACCCGGCGGCTACTGTCTCCTCCTCTCTCTGCCGGCTTCCATCACCAAGATGGTCGCCGGCAGGTATCGGAATACGGCCGCGCGTGCGCGATGACGTCACGCGCACGGTGACGTCTCGGCGGGGTAACACTCGGACACCGCTCCAGTGTCACCCAGCCTCGGGACGCCACTGGTATAACGCAAGCAATAGCGGTAACGGTATACTGAGCTTAGGGTGACGGGAGGACGCTAGTTTGTGTCCTCCCGTTACCCCAAGGAGAACTATGGGGAAAAGCCTTAACCCCATAGTTCTCCTTTTAAAATCCTTGGCCACATACCCCATACCTTTTTTTAGTTTCAAAACAGTTTTTATTTTTCAGTAAAGCATTGAATAAACAATGCACTAACACGAACATCGTGCGTGTGCATATACAGTAATGTAGACATTGGTATTGCTATGTAACAGATGGCATTACAACATACATGACATACTTATAGCAATCACCTATCTGTGCATTAGAAGATGGGGAAATGGTTTAGGTGGGGATCCCACCATTGCGGTCAGAGCAGACCAGGAGAGGAGAAGATCAGGAGGAAGAAGAATAGTTA
>NW_017306356.1:2081109-2087582 GCF_000935625.1 Nanorana parkeri | reverse complement strand
GGGGGGGGGGGGGGGGATTAGGGAGGTTTTGACGCTCGGTCCATCACACCCACGAGTCGGCCATGTAGTTAGGAAGGGGAGAGAGCATAAGGTGATTAAGCGTGTGTCAAAGGTCGGTGGCAGGAAGTGTCTTATCCAGGGCTCCCATAGCTTCTCAAACTTCGGCATTTTATCATCTAGGCGTGCGGAAAGTTTCTCATGAGAGAAGATCCAGTGGATTCTGTTTTTAGTTGCCTGAAAAGAGACTTTGTTGGAAAACCAGGAACTGGCAATAGTGAGTTTAGCGGCTGAGAGGACATGGAGCATTAATTTGAATTTAGAAAATGGGATGTGGATGGGTTTGGCGTTAAGTAATGCTGTTTGCGGTGAGGGGGGGACAGGAGTGCCCATAAGAGTTGAAATCATTTAAAAAAATTTTGACCAGAACGGCTGGAGGACGGAGCATGACCACCATATGTGTATAAATGTGCCGCTGGCAGGGCAACCACGGAGGCAAGTGCCCTCGCATTCCAACACAAAGTGCTGAGCCTGGGAGGGGGTAATATACCAACGAAGGAGTAGTTTGTAATTTGTCTCGAGTACTCTGGCGCTCTTAGAGCAGGAGTTGGTGGAGGTCCATATCTGAGACCAGGTGTCTTCGGGGAGCACAAGGTCTAGGTCTTTCTGCCAGCGGTCCATATATGGATGATGTTGGGGTGGGTTGCAGGGCTGTAATATATAGTTGTGAAATAGCACCGGGTGAGTGGGGGTCTCTTTTACAAATTGTTTCGAATGGGGACATGGACTGTAAGTTCCCATTTTGATTCCCATTTTGATTGCTATTGGCCTGTATAAAGCTTTTTATTTGTAAGTAACGAAAGAGCTCCGAGGGTGGGATTGAGTATCTTGATTGTAAATTCGGGAAGGGTAATATACTATTGGTGTTATAAAATGAGTAAAGGTGTGTAACGTCCTTTTCTTTCCACTTGTGGAAAGCAGCAGGGGAGTCAAGTGCCGGGGGGAAAGCTGGGTGATGTAAGAAGGAGAGCATGGGTAGGTGGGGTGAGAGGAGCCCACTAGAATATTTAGAGGCATCCCAAATGCGGAGCGAATGACGTGTGATTGTGTTCGAGATTCCCTTTCTATGTTTAGGATGCATCCACAGGAGATTGTTAATAGTATATGGATCGCAGTCCATGGCTTCGATCGAGACCCATAATGGTGGACGCGTGGTATTTAGCTATAGTAGCTAATTGGGCTGCATAATAATATTTTTGAAGGTGCGGTACGCCTAGGCCACTAGAGCGTCTACTTTGGTACATAGAGTTCGCCGGTATCCTAGGTTTTTTGTGTGACCAGATGAAGGAAAGGAGTAGTCGCTGTATGACTCTGAGCTGGTGGAGGGGTATTGGAGCGGGCAAAACCCGAAACGGGTATAAAAGTTTTGGCAATAGGGTCATCTTAATCGCAGCAATTCTACCTAGCCACGAGAGGGGGTAAGTGTGCCAAATTTTGAGAAGGTTCTTAAGCCTGGTGAATAGGGGGGGGGGTAGTTAGCGGAATATAGGGAGGAGTGAGAGGGGGTCAAATGGATGCCCAGATATTTGAGGGATGTGGTTTCCCAATGGAACGGTTAGTTAGATTTCAGCAAATCAAGTGTATGTGATGGTAAGGTTATGTTGAGGGCCTTGGATTTAGAGGTGTTAAGGTGTAGTCCTGAGAGATTGCTGAAGGAGTTTAGGAGGCTTAGGGAGTTGGGGAGGGAAATATGAGGGTTGGATAGGAAGAGTAAGATATCATCTGCAAAAAGGCACAGTTTATGATGGTGTCCTGCCAATTGGATGCCTGTGATATCAGGGTGATTTCCGATTAGTTGTTTAAGGGGTTCTATAGCCAACGCAAATAACAGTGGCGACAGTGGACAGCCCTGTCTAGTGCCTCTGAGGATGGGAAAGGGGGCGGATCTATGACCTGCATACCTTACCGATGCCGTGGGGTTAGAGTCTATAGGGCTGTGATCCAGGAACAGAATTTCGGCCTGAAACCCCATTTATTAAGTGTGTAGAGCAGATATTGCCATGAAAGGGAATCGAACGCCTTTTGCATGTCCAATGATAACAGCATGAACGGAATACCACGACTATTCGCTTTTTCAATCAGAAGACAGGCTCTGCGGACATTGTCACCAGCTTGGCGCCGGGGGATAAAACCAACCTGATCCTTATGGATAAGGGTGGCAATGATTGAATTGAGTCTTGTTGCCAGCACTTTGGCCAGTAATTTGACATCAATATTTAGAAGAGATATCGGCCTAAAGTTGGCCCAGTTGGTTCCGTCTGAGTCTGGTTTTGGAATCATGCAAATTGTGGCTGCGAGGGATTCTGTTCTAAATTTGGATCCGTTACGGACATCGTTAAAGGCTGCCGTCAATAGAGGCGCTAAAATTTCTGAATACTTTTTGTAATAAGTGGCGGTGAATCCGTCAGGGCCAGGTCTCTTATGTAGCTTAAGGGTTTTTATGGCGGCTATCACTTCCTGGTCAGTTATGGGGCGGAGGGGTTTTTGGTGCAGGTCTATTTTGCGCAATCGTCTAGCAAGAAGAGTGGATTGTTTGTTACTTTGGAGGTAAAATTTGTGCTGGTTTCTACGTAGGCTTTTGTCAGCGAAGCTGGCGAGCAGGAGGTTTAGGTCCCTTCTGGTTTTTTCTGCTAGGGATCTATTGAAGGTAGTTGGACGCATGCTGAAAGATCTAGCAGTGTCATTGAATTTTGCCTCTAAATTCAGTAATAGGGAAATTTTTTGTTTTTTTATAGTGGAAGCCAATCGTATACAAGTGCCATGCAGGACTGGTTTGTGCGCCTCCCATAACGTGGTGGGGGAGACTTCTGGGGTTTTGTTATGCAGAATATAGTCTTGCAGTGCATTTTCGATGGTTAGTAGCTTACTACTGTCTGTAAGGAGGGAATAATTCAGGGTCCAGGAGCGATCAGTATACTGAGACCAGAGGGAGGACAATGATAGGGTCACATGGTGGTCAGTCCAGGAGAACGGAGTAATGCTGGAGTTGACCACTGTAGGGAGGGTGGGGTGCGTTACAAAAAAGTGATCGATCCTGGAGAATGAATCATGTGGGTTGGAGTAAAAGGTGTATTCCCTGGAGGTGGGATTCCCCTCTCTCCAGCAGTCCACCAGCGAGTGCTGGGAGAGAAGTGTGCGAAAGGTTTAGAGTTATCAGTGGATGGGTTGTTAATCGAAGTTCTGTCGAGACTGGGGTGCATAACTGTATTAGAATCTCCACATAATAGGAGTGTACCACGTTGGTGGGCGCTGATAGTTGAGAGGAGGTGCTTGAAGAAGGGGAGTTGTCTGGAGTTGGGGGCATAATAGGTAGCTATGGTTACTTCGCGATCGCAGAGTGTGCCTATTAGAATTAGGTAGCGGCCCGATGGGTCTGGTATTTCTTTTGTGCATTGGAACTGCATAGAGTTTTTAAATCCTATCAAAACATCCCGGTGTTTGGACGTGTCATTGGCCATGAATACCTGTGAATAATGGGAGTGGAAATACTTTGGGTGGGAGGAGCGGGAAAAGTGTGACTCTTGTAGGCAGAGAATATCAAATTTGGAGGAGTGGAACTGGCAGAATGCGATCTGGCGTTTGCGAGGGGAGTTGAAGCCTTTGACATTTAAGGAAAGAAGTTTAATTTCAGGTGGCATGTTCAAGGTGGGTGTAAGGGTGCTGTGAGAGATACATACCAACAGGCAAGTGGACCTCGAGCGCCATATGTGGAGAGAGGAAGGGAGCAGGAAGGGAGGTGGGAGCGAGAACTAGGAGAGAAAAACAACTGACCTGAGCAGTAGGGCGATCCCTATTTGGGAGTCCCAACTGTGGGCAGAAGTAGGTCTCCCTTCCGGTCGATTGGCCGGAGCAGGGGTGGAAGGAGGGGCACAGTGACCACCTCCCCGGCATCTCAGGGGAAGGATAAGTAGGAGACATAATGAACCAGCATTAAAGCAACTAAATCTGAGAAAACAGTAGTGTGTAAATTCCAGTCACCAGGGGTGTTTTATAGTAACCAACAGCCATAGGTCCCCTACAATAGGGGTTACTGGTGGTTATGGCATGTTAGGGGTTTCTGCCCATAAGTTGGGACGTAGCACCCATGTAGGCTGGAAAAGTCACACAAACATTGGGAACAATTTTCAGCTATGCTGTAACAGAAAACATATGTGAACACTAATAAAGAGCTGGGTTAGTGCTATAAATTGGCAATTGGATAACCTTCAAAAATGTAGATAGAGCTAGGTATCTTAACCCAAGCGTGTAACTATGGGAACCTGCTTGTAATTAGGAGAGACAACCTAGGTCTGGACCGATGTGACCCAGAAAGTGGACATTATTAGACCAGGGCACTAGGGGCAATCACGGAAGTCCAACGAGCCTGGTTAAGGTGTCGAGTCTATGGCACTGGAGCGGTCTTCTAGGGTCCCGAATATGGGTAAAGAGAGCAGAGGAAAGCCATCCTGTTAGCGCTGTCAGCCATCAGTGTCCGAGTCTGAGACCCCTGAGGTGTGGCGCTGCCGTTGTTGTTGTGGTGAGCGCGAGGGTGGGGACGCTCTAGGGGTCTCAGGGGGAGTTGTACCATGGGGGTTTTGCTGGTCTGATGAAGGGGGGCATCGAGCGTGGGAGTCAGCTACAAGGAGGCCCAGATCCCCGAGCAGTCCCAGGGCCTCCGCTGGAGTTGAGGCTTGGTGTTGGCGGCCCCTGTACGAAAAGAGGAGGCGAAAGGGAAAACCCCACCGGTAGGCTATGCCGTGGTGTTGAAGGTGCTGGAGGGCAGGTTTAAATTCTCTTCTTTTAGAAATAGTGGAGGGAGCAAGACCAGCAAACACCTGGTAGCCGTGATCTTGGAATGACAGGTTCCCTTTCTTCCTAGACTCCTGCATTATCGATTCTTTGGTGCGGTAATAAAGGAATTTAACGATAATGTCCCTTGGTGGGTCATCTTTGGCACGGCGTGTGAGGGCACGGTGGATGCGTTGGAACTCCAGCCTGTCGTGTGGTATAGAAGGCACTAATTCCTGAAGCAGGGCCGTAGTGAAAGCCTGGAGATCTGTTACTGATTCAGGAATACCGCGAATCCGTATATTCGAGCGGCGGATCGGTTTTCCAGATCTTCCAGTTTAGACATGAGTTGTAGGTTTTCATCTTTCATGTTGTCTAATTCACGATCATGTGTGTTCAATGTCACAGCAGCATCATCCATCCTGGATTCAAGCTTGGCTGTTCTGTGGCCAAGGTCACGAATCTCCTTTGTCAGCTTTTCAGTGATCTGTTTGGATGTGCTGTGTAAAGCCCTCTGCAACATGCAAACGATTTTCTGTAGGAGTTCTTTATGCCCAGATCGCTCCCTGGTGGGGGAAGGAGAGCTGGCCCTGCTGTCAGTGTTATCTCCCTCAGAGTGTGGGAAACGAGGGGGGGAGGACCTCAGCGCTGTCTGAGAGCGTGTGGGAGACGGCGCCATCTTGGCTGCAGAAGCCGTCATGTTATCTTTAGGATTTTTGCACTTCTTGTTAGATTTGGTGCCTGTGGGGGCCATGGCTGCGTGGCTGGGACTACCTGAGTGGGCGGTGTGTGCTGTCGGTCGGATGGCTCGTTGGTGCCGGTGCTGCTGTCCCCTGAGATGCTGGTGAGGTACGGAGCGGCTCTAAAGCACGTCAGCCATCGAGCGACCGCGCATGCGCCCCCATACCCCATACCTTTTAAAGATCATCCAGAATACACCAGAAGATGCTAATCTCAGACCACCTTTATTTGTAAATGCAAACCTGAGACAGTAAAATCAAGAGTTAACCTGTCCAATGAGCCTTACTACAAGACTTTAAATGTGATGAGCAGTCTCAATGACCAATAGTGAGGCTTGGGGGTGAGAGCAGTAGGCTAGCCTTGACTTTGATTTAGAGCTGTGTGACAACCTTTAGTAGTAAGCTAAAGACAGCAATTTTTAATATTGGCATACATATAACCTCTAACATCTGTAAGAGTTCTCCAGAATTCTCCATGATAGCTTATCATGTCTATGGTGTGCTTGCACACTAGGCCTTTGGTACAATAAATATGGTGCATGCGTTTATTTGTTTAACTAAGCTAACCAATATTAAGGTGTCATATTGTTGAAAAGATTTATTTTTCCACGTTAGTTTTCCTTTCTGTCGTGTCTTTGTTTTAGACCAAAGCTTTATGACCTATTAATCCTTTTATCGACAGCAAAAAAATTCCACAGCTGATGTTTTACACTTCACTGCGTTTAATAAATAAGAACCTTATCTGGTCTATCGCTGTTCCATAGTGTTGGAATAAATGGGTGAATGTATTCGCTTCATTCAGTCACACATTAATTAAAGGGTAAATTAAAGCCTGAGCAAGACTGTGTGACCACATAAACAAATCTAGTAATTATATATTAGTTTAAAAATAACCTTATACTGGTAAAA
>NW_017306356.1:2036915-2080046 GCF_000935625.1 Nanorana parkeri | reverse complement strand
ATAAATTATATAGTTTAAAAATAACCTTATACTGGTAAAAAAAAAAAAAAAAAGGCATATGGATGCATTTGAAAAGAAGTGAGTCAATTACTGACATGCTGATCTTGCCATCCAATCAGATGCAGATAAAACGGTTTAAACTGTTTCCCACGATTTCCCTTTAATCTGACTGGTGTGAAATACTTATCTATCAAATGTGGCAGTAGGAAAATATTCAGTGGCTATAAATGGGTTTTGCTCTGTTGCTGTAAATTATCCTCATGAATTCCCTTGCTGCTATTACTAAACTTATTTTCCTGAAGGCAGTGAGTGACTTAACAGAGATTTCATAGAATTAAGGGTTTTGCTAAGCAGGCAGATCTGTGATCCTTTCTACAGCATAGCCAAGAATCACCCTCCACTGATTTTGGGTTTTAAAGCAAATCGTACCTGTGACTCATCACAACAGTAGCACATGCATATATCTTCTCATAAAATTGCTGGGAGGTCAGCATCCAAGGAGAGCACTTTACTTTGAACAGGATACCCTAGAAACCATCTAGTGATGATCAGATCGGCCACCTTAGCTGTTCTATATCCAGCTAGACATCGTTCGGCCATGGTAGCCATATTTGCCTTGTACACAGTGCAGCTAATGGCATAAAGTGTTATACCATAAAGAGACCCTGTCACCAACTTAAAAAACTGCAGGTAAAGCCCAGAAAAATAAAGTTTTTTTTAAAATACTTAAGTGCAGTTGTTTTTCCTTTTTGATAAATTATCTTTATTTATTTGCAATGTGCCTTTGAACTTGCTAGAAAAGTTGACTATTTTAGAAAGAGTCAATTTCTTAGCACAGCCCCCTCCCTCCTTGTACCTCATAGCCCTCTCCTTTTCTGAAAGTGTCTAATTACACTCTGAGCTGGCACAGCTCCTGAGGCCCTTCCTTCACTTCCCCTCATTATTTTTTGTACCTGTCAGGAAAGGCGCAAAGGGGGAATACTATATAGTGTTATTTGAGCGACAGCAAAGCTACTCCAAAATCTCTAGGAAAAAACAGCAACAGATTCAGTAAAAAATATTTCAAGAAAAACTGTATACAGTAAGATGTGATCAGAAACGTACTGAAAAATAGATTTTGGGTTTACCTAGATTATTAAACCAAACTCCTGATATCAGGTTAGGACTGGGGTCAGGGGGGTATTTGCCTCTTGGGTATGGTGACCATTCGTTCCCGATTTCCGGGGACAGTCCCCAGATTGAGACCATCCCCGGACAAATTATGTCCCTGAGAACATTCAAAAAAAAAATCCCTGGATCCACCGATGAGCGCAGCCTCCCGTCTTCAGACATCTCAACTCTCCCAGACGTTCCGGGAGTCTCCTGCTATAAGATAGCGGCTCCTGGACACCAGGGAGAGAAACATTTTATCCCGGAAAGGTTTACTATGCTCAGAGTAAACCTTTCCCTGCTATCTGTTTTTTGTTGGGTTTTTTTTACATCGGGGCCACTGGCCGCCGTCCATCAGAGAGAAAAAAAAGCATAGGAATGAATAGCTAGGCTTGTATTGGCTATTTCAATTTGCAATAGCCAATAGCAGACTGGCTATTGCACCCACCCACTGCTGCTGTCAATTAGCAGAGGTGTCCCTGAAGTTCTCCATCAGGTCCTCCTCTGCTGATTGACAGCAGATTGACATCGGGGCCACCGGCCGCCGTCAATCAGAGAAAAAAAAACAGCATAGGAATGAATAGCTAGGCTTGTATTGGCTATTTCAATTTGCAATAGCCAATAGCAGACTGGCTATTGCACCCACCCACTGCTGCTGTCAATTAGCAGAGGTGTCTCTGAAGTTCTCCATCAGGTCCTCCTCTGCTGATTGACAGCTGCATAACCTGCTCCGCTCATCATAATCCGAACTCATCATAATCTGCCCGTCATAATCCGCACCACATATCATAATCCAAACTCATCATAATCCACACCGCTAATCCTAATCCACCCGTCATAATCCGCACCGCTCATCGTAATCCGAACTAATCATAATTCACATTGCTCATCATAATCTGCACTAATCATCATAATCCGCACCGCCCATCTGCACTGATCATCATAATCTGCACTGATCATCATAATCTGCACTGAAGATCATAATCTGCACTGATGATCATAATCTGCACTGATGATCATAATCTGCACTGATCATCATAATCCGAACTGATCATCATAATCTCCTCTCATCATAATCTGAACTGATTATTAAAATCAGCACCACTCATCATAATCCGCTCCGCTCAGCTTAATCCGTTCATCATAATCCGCTCCGCTCATCATAATCCGCTCATCATAATCCGTTCCGCTCATCTTAATCCGCTCATCTTAATCCGCTCATCATAATCCGCACCGCTCATCTGAACCGCTCATCATAATCCGCACCGCCCAACAAAATATTCATTGAAACATGTTTTTCTCTATCTTATCTTCTTAACATTTGTTAGTCATATCCCAAAAAATTCTAAGAATAATCCGCTCATCATAATCCGAACTGATCATCAAAATCCGCACCAATCATCATAATCCGCTCCGCTCATCATAATCCGCTCATCATAATTCGCACATCATAATACGCACCGCCCATCATAATCCAAACCGATCATCAAAATCCACACAGCTCATCATAATCCGCATTGCCCAACAAAATATTAATTGAAACATTTTTTTTTCTCTATCTTAACATTTGGTAGTCATATCCCCACAAATTCTAAGAAGTATTTTTTTGTAATCTCATGGACGAAATGTGAGAAATAATGTGTGTGTATGTGTGTGTGTGTATATATAAAGTGTATGCAGTCAATATTTCAGCTCATAGGGTACTTGACAGAAATCTGTCCCTACAGTGAAAAGACCATTTTGTGTTTCCCTCCCAAGCCAAAAGTCCCAGTTCTCCCCTGATTGAAATACATATATGGCAGCTTCTTTACCTTCCATAGTATTTGACATTTTCCACCCTATCCTGAAATTTCTGCAAGTGCATTCTGTCCGCCTGTTAATGGCCCGTTAACACAAATGGGCAAGGCGGCACACTCTTTACAGCCGGTTGCCGTAAGTAAACTTTGTATTTTTTCCTGCTCGCAGGATGCATAAGTGATGTGTATTGCATTACTTCCACTTAAAGTCTGTCATTTCTCTGGCTGCTGTGGTCTAATAGACCATGTCTATTAGACATGACTATGGGGTCTATTCACTAAGCTGCCGTAGGCAGCCGAGTGAACGACCGACCTGAAGCGAAGTGAGCCGAATGCTGTTCGGCTATTCACTTCAGGCTGGTACGGCTGATTCCAGCCATATATCGGCTGAAATGAGCCGTACATCGGGTGGCTTCGTGTCGGCCAAACATGCTCAGCATGTTTGGCCGACCCGAAGTGCAGAGGGAGTTCGACTCAGCCGATCCAACATCTGGATCGGCTAAGCCGAACCTCCGGCAGGCTACTCGCTGCTGTTCGGTTTATTCTTATAGATGCCAAACAGCAGTGAGTAAATAGCCAAATACCACTGCGCGAAAAATAGTTAAAGTAGAAAAAATTAAATAGAAAACGATTGTGCTGAGCTAGCAGTGACAGCTAGCTCCGCCCAACTGTTTTCTATTGGCTGGGCGGTTCTGCTGACGTAAAAAAAAAAAAAAACATTTCGCCTTAGGAATGCATTGCTAGATTCCTATTTGCTATTTCAATTTGCAATAGCCAATAGCAAACTAGCTATTGCACCCACCCTCTGCTGCTGTCAATCACTAGAGGGGACCTGATGGAGAACTGCAGGTCCCCTCTGCTGATTGACAGCAGCAGTGGGCGGGTGCAATAGCTAGTTTGCTATTGGCTATTGCGAATTTAAATAGCCAATAGGAATCTAGCAATGCATTCCTATGACAAAAAAAATGTTTTCCTTTAATCTGACGGCAGCCAACGGTTCGATTTAAAATTTAAAAAAGCAGGGAAAGGTTTACTCTGCTTCATCAAGCTGAGCAAAACTTTCCTTTTAGAAAGTCTCTCTCTCCCCCGGGCGGCCGGGAGCCGCTATCTAATAGCGGGAGACTCCCGGAGCACCCGGGAGAGTTGGGCTGTCTGGAGATCAGTGTCCCTGGTAACCAGGAACGCTGATCTCTCTGCTGTACGGGCTATAGTGAATAGCCCGTACAGCAACCCTTCGGTTCTACTGAACCGAAGGGGTCCTGGGGCCAAAGCTAGCCGAAGGATCAGCCGAAGCTACGGCTAGATCCTTCGGCAGCTTCGTGAATAGACCCCTGTGTCTCTGTCTACATGTCTATGTCTCTGTCTACATGTCTATGTCTCCATAAAGAGGACCTGTGACTGTATATGTGCTACCACATAGGGGGCTTATTAGCCCCCTATATGATAGCAATACAGTTCAGTTGGTGACCTCACGTTTCTGTACTGCAGCTAGTAGCCACTTCCTCCCTTCAGTGTGTGGTTGGTCAATAAAGGAGCAGCAGTACACTGATGAGCTCATCTCTCTGCTCCCTCTTTCTGCCAGTATGTCCTTGTTAACACCTGCTGCCGAGCCTGATTGGCTCAAACTACTGCCTCTCCCTTGCTTAGGCGGTACACTAGTTGTATTTAAAAATGCATTTATAATGAATACATACCTACATTACACAGTCATTTTTTATGTTCCTTTCAGATTTTCACTAGCTTGTTCTATAATTTGTTAATGGGATGCCATATATAGTTTTCTCTCTAGTAACCATCTGTATATGTGATTGTGATGAGGAAATTAATAGGCTGATCAGGGAATGTGATTCGCATCGCTGCATATTAACTGGTAATATAGGTCAGATGACATGCCATATTAAGGAAGCAGAACCTTCATATGTAATGAGCAAGTGTGACTGCCCTCACATCCATATGCTGCTTATTTACAAACTGTACACAGAATCAAGGTTTTTAGAACAGTAACCCACACCGATACAGCTGATCATATGTAAAAATTGTAATAAAAAACAACTAAAACTTCCCTTCCATGTTTGACTTCAGATTTACATGCCTTTTAGCTTTTAGGGAAGGTCCATTAACACAATACTAATCTGTATGGCTATTGTGCAATATTGACATTTTCCCAGAATCTTTTCATTCCCTCATATCTACTAATTTGAAATGCAAATGCAAGTGGAGTGCAGATAAATCCAGAATTTGGTATGGCGGTCTGTCATTAATTTTAATACAGATTTGAAACAAAAATGTGCCATAGTTAAAACTGTAATTACCATTTTGTAAGAAGACTATTGAGAGCTTGGAGACGGTGATCTGCCTAGGACCAGATGATAGTGTCTGGTTCTGGTTATTTTAACATAAATGCCAACTTCAGGTACTGTAGCTTGGCTCATTTTTTAGAGCAAAGTCTTCCAGCAATATGGATGTAATTTCTGATATTAGTATATACCTAAAATCAAAAGCATCATTACTGCAGTAGAAAGGGTCTGTTCTTTCAGTCTGACATTCTTTAATCATTCAACATAATAGAAAAGCAGATGCTGAAGAGCACTGCCCAACTTTTACCTTCCTTTGAGAGACATCACTCTCAAACTTCCATTATAGTTTTCTTTAATGATTCCTCAATGCCTTGTATAAGAAATTGTTTAGAAACATGAGCTGCACTATCCTATCTTCCATTTTAAAGCCTATGTACATAGGCAATTTGTTCATGTACTTGAGGTATGATCCCCATATACACAACAGTGGCAGTCTTTCTAGGTTTTTATCCCTAATTACCTGGGGCATTACAGGGCAGCATTATACGGTGGACTTGTCAGATGCTGGGTTGACTTATCCTTTTGGCAGGCCAGGACAGCCAATAGTTTTCCTCATAGACCTTTGGTCAACAGTTGTTGGGGAAGGCAAGTGTGTTTGAAATAAAATTTATAACAGATGACAAGAAGGTGTGTATTTTAGCCCCACCTCAGATGACCAAAATATCCTCCACTTGAAGAACACTTAAAGCCAGTCTTAGAAGGACAGTTTTCAATTTTATTTCATAATTTCATTGATGATGACCAAGACGATTGCAGTACCATCCACTCGATGCCAGAATGTTGTGGTAGGTGGCTTTATCTATTTGTCATGGAAGGGGAAATATGTATACTCCGTTACACACTTCAAATTTAAAGGGAACTCCAGAAAAAATATAGTAATCACCAAAATAAATATGTAAAGAAAATATGTATATAAAAAGCTGCTTTCCCAAGTCTATTTTTTTGGATGCACAGAGTGAAAGGAAAAACACTTCTGCACAGAACTTGAACCCTGCACTGAGTATTGTGGTTTGTCTCAAGCTGTGGGGTTGATTTGCTAAAGTAACAGATGCTGTTCACCTAGCAAAGTAAGTATTCTTAAAGGAAAGTGTATGTCCACTTTGCAAAGTGAATATTGGTAAATAAGGTGAAAATGTGGTTGTGTGCAAGGAAAAAAACAGGATGGGTATTTAAAATTAAAATATCTCCACCTTAGCTGCTAACCTTCACTTTGCAAAGTGAACCTACACTTTCCAAAGTGAACATTCACTTTGCTAGGTAAACATCCCATATTCCTTTAGTAAATTAACCCAGTTGCCCTGCTTCTGTGTGGTCCTAGTGACACCCTAGCTGTTGCATAAAATACAGCTTGATTTAACATTGGATATACACCCATCTCAATACCTTCATCAAAAAAGCTGATGTAAAGGGATTTATGACATTCAGCTTAGCTAATACTGATATAAGATAATATTACATACATTTTCTGCCAATTGTTATCCCAACTGGAGTTCTCCTTTCATAGTGTGATGGAAATATATGTAAATATTTTAGAATAGTTTTAGAAAGACAACAAAAATGCATTAGTTCATACAAATTGAATCTTCTTTTACATAGTTTAAGAAAAAAATCACAGTATTGTGCTTCATTATATTCTAAAGAGAACCAGTCAGAAATGAGAATTTGTAAAAGATATTTCCATTCTTGAATTTTTATAATAGTGCTTTTTTTACCGGTCAACCCTAGTATTTTGTCCTGTTACTTGTATTTAACTTTTATGTATTCTTTACCCCTCAGAAAATTGTCAGCTCAGTGTCAGGCTGTAAAACCCCAAAATAGTCTTACCTCAGTTATGATCACAGATACTCATAAAACTCTTAAATAGCAAAGTTGTTAAGAGGATCGCATTGAAGTCTTTGTTGATTGACTTTTAGCCCAAAGTGAATGTCAGTTTTCAGCCCTGAGTGGAGGCAGAAGAAGGAACAGCCTCTGTGAAGTGCACAGCATGACAATGAGCTAATACTTCTGCTGTCAGGGGAAGAGAATACATGAGAAAAACAGGAAACACAGTTGTCCTGGTTAAAGTTGCACTTCTGTAACAATTTAAGGTTGGAGATTAAAATTCTAACAACTGTCTAGATAGCATTTACCTCAATAATGGTAGTCTCCTTTCGTTTCTTTCTTACTCTCAATTCAGATGATGGATCCAAGCCAACCCCTACAATGGAGACCCGGCCTGTTTTTGAAGGAGATGGTAAGAGGGCTTTTCATCTTTTCATGGTGTATATACTCTTAGAATATTTTGGTGTGCTTGATATTTGCTTGAGCATTTGAGAAACTGACACATTTATGCTACATGTTAATTAAGCATCAAAGCCCAATTTTTTTTATTTAGTTTTGGATAGAGTGGGGCAGGGGCTGACTGGCAACTTTTAGCCCAGGGGGCAAGTACAACCCAGAGGCCCATGGTGCAGCAACTTGGACCCCCTCCCGCTCTGCCTCTTCCCCGCCTTCTCCCCGCCCCTGTCTGCCACTTTTGCCATCCATGCAACAGTAGTGAATGGTCGGCTGATGTGAGGACTCCTAGTAAGTTCATGAAATGTATTACAGCATCCCCTCACACTTACTTCTTCTTCTCCCCGCGTCCCTGTGTCGATCGTGGATGTGGGCGGGCGGTGAGTGTGAGGCAGCGAGGTGTGGCGTGTGGAGCGTGGATGCTGGTGGGCGGGACATTTAAAAAAATCCTCGGATTTGTTTTTTTTAAAAATGTGTCACCTTACCTGGGTGGTCAGTGGGGGGCTCCTTGGGGGAGGTGTCTGCTGTGGCCGCAGCTGCAGCGGCTCCCTCCCTCCACTGCCTCTATGAAACATGCACTGGGGAAGGTCTTGAATCACAGGTGTTTTAAAACTGTGTTGTCTGCTTTGAAACAGGGTAACATTCTTCATTCTGCAATGAACTTGCAGAACAGCTTTGTCAACCTATGGACAGTGCAGTCTTAGATGGACTTACAATTTCAGATGGACTTTAAGTAAGCAACAAACATAGAAGACAAAAGGAACAAAGCGCCACCTCCTTGTGTGAAATCTTTTTTTAGTTCAATAATAAAAACTGTTATAAATACTCACAATTATAAAATTTCAGTCACACTTGTCAATAAGAGACGGCAAGTCAGTGTCTAAGGAATGTTGCGCTCCGACTTCGTATAAAAAGCTGCCTCCGGTCACATCACCATACCATCTTGCCACCGGCTGCTTTTAGGCTGGATTTACGCATTTCAGGGGCATACCTCCTTCATCAGAATCACAGCTTGCCTTGTCAAAGGTATGCCCCTAAAAACGCGTAAGGGCGCCAAGAGTTAAATCGACTTTTTAAGCAACAAACATAGGATTAAGGATCCATTGACACCTGAACGCAATGTGCAGTGGCACAAGTGTTTTAGTGCAATGAGGTGCATTGCAGCACACTGCATTAGACAGCCCATTTAAGTGAATGGGCTGAAACGCACCTCAGTGCATTCAAAACGTACAGTAGGTCCTGCTGCAGTGCACTTTAACTCATATCGTGTGTTGTGTTGGGCTGAGGAACTCTTTAACACATTTTGGACATTTGTTAGGGTACCATTTAAAACGAATGGCGCTGCAACACACTAACACATAAAGCACGCGTTGTACCACGTGTTAGCACAACACGAATGGTGTGAAGGAACCATAACTCCAGCTACCAGCTAACACTTTTTAGTCAGTTACAGTGGCAGGGTTTTTTTTTTCTTTTGGAAAAAAGGTTTAAACTATTTGAATAAAAGCTAATGATTGTAAGCACCCCTGTTAAATGGTTAGTTCCAACCTCTTTAACCTAGCTTTTCCTCTGTTAAAGGATATGTGACAATCCTTATTGGCATTGGCATGATCAACAGGTAATAAAACAATGTTACAGGAGGCCTGTGTTAATGCTAGTGACAGACTGCAACATATATGTAATTTTGTCCATAATTGAACTTTAAAATATAAATGCAAATAATTGCAAACAGAGATTCAGTAACAGCATAGTGCGTTAAAAAGAAATATGAGGGTCAGTTCACTAATTCACAACCTAGGAGAATGGAGATATCTGAGGTAGAGATTATTTAAGGTGTCCTACGGAAAAAGTACCAATTCATGAGAAACAAAGACTTTCAATTGCTAAATTTGGAAATCATAGGAACCATTCCACACCTTAGCAAAATGTGTGTATGTGTACTAAACATATTAATTTAAAATATATTGTCAGATAAAGTGATGAACAGAATTTAATGAGAAAGCTTAGCATTGCTTTTAAACTTGATTGCTATGTCTCTTTAAATAAAGTTACATAAATCTGTATGTGCTAGTAAGAGTTGAGGTAAGTACCTCATCTGACTCATTTAGCTGTGTGTTGTGAATAGAGTGTAATATCAGCAGATTAGATCATGCAAGCTACCATGATTAGATCATGCAAGCTATTTAGGCTGGTCACAGAATAATAAATCACTGTACGTAAATGGTGGAGAATAATTTCAAGGGAACCACCTGCAAGCTGCAGGAATGTGTATGCTGCTCACAGTGAGTTGGTTGCTCAGTAGCCTGAGATTAGTTTCCTGTGCAGTTTAGGTCCGTATGGCCCATTATACAGCAATATTAAAAACATGTTTGCTTAGCATTAACAATTTAGTCCCTTCTCCTGTCTGCGCTTTTTTTTAAAGCTTACCTTTCATAGTTGTGCAATATTCTCTTGCACAGGCTTGAGGATTTCACTGTATTGCCTTTATTTAATTAAAAATCAAAACAAGCTAATATTGCACTTCGACCATTTTGCATTGGTGGCATCTGGTGTGTATCCTGCTGTTTGCACCTCTTGGTGCTGTTGTGTGCCATTATGCAGTAGCAAAACATGCTAGCCTACCACAGTGGCCTATAACAAAATAATGTGTCAACACTCCCTGAGTGTGCTTGCTTATATATTTGGAGTATTTGTTAAGTAAATTCCAGAATTAGTAGTGCCTGATAGTTATTCCTCTTCACATTTGTGAGTAGTTATTACATTTCTAGGGATATATTTTGTTTGAATCCAGCAAGTCTGTGTAATGAAGATGTCACCTGCCTATCTAGGGTGATTGTGTGTGCTTGTGAGAAATCATGATGGCTTTGTAATGAGACTACGAGCATGCCCAATGAGAATTTCAAATATCATGGGCTCTCTGTGTTACTAAAGCCACTGTCTCTCTTGTACATATGTTTAGAGGTCTGTTTATAAATGGTTTTACACATGATTCACACAACTCTAACCCAAGATTCATACTTTTTTCAAATTGGATTCATTTGGGAAAATGTTTAAATCCTGGGTGAAAGTTGTGGGAACCTTGTGTAAAAACAATTTGAATACACTTCTTAGTATGTCTGATCACATAATTTACATTAAAGATTGTTCTTCACAACTCAGAACAATTAGAAAATCAAAATGAAAGCCTAACTCTAGTTAAAACATTATAGTATGTTAGTATTAGAACCTATATGTGACAGGGTGTCATCAGGACAGGAAATAGGGGAAAACATACCAAAGGAAACATACAATAATCTAAGAGTTTCTAACACTTCCCTACTATATCCCCAAAACGGTTTGACTGGAGTTGGGCTTTAGGGTACTATTGCGTATAAAAAAAAACACTTATTATCACCCCCAAGAACCCCCCACAAAATAATGAAAACTGCTGAAACATTATTGCAAATATTTCACCTTTGTATCTTCTTATTTATCCACATGTGGTATTTATCCTGTCTGTGTTGCTCACAGTCACCAATTTTATTCAACATGGCAGAATACTGCTGAAAGAATGAAAGAATTCTATTGGTGACAGCCAAGTCAACGCAGAATTCATATTTTGTAAATGCTGGTTTTAAAAAACATATTAAGTAAGACAATTACAAAAACACTTTATATTGGCTCTTTTATGCCATGGTGTAAACATGCTTATAACTATTTTGATCTGTACTGGCCACACTGATCAGAATAAAGTGATTGTGCTGCAAAAGCCACAGTATGCACAATTTGTTCACAGCAGTATTTCTGTGTACTGCACAGTCAGCACTACTTTATACATTTCTGCAGGACTCCCTTCCCCCCAATCATTGCATTTCACCTATGGCACAGACAATCACTTCACATATATAATCTCTTCATTTAGAAAGTTGTGATGAACACCTGTTTCTTGTTTGATTTTTTTCACCACCTGATGGTTTCCAAAAGTGACAATGACCCAAGGGTCAGCAATTTCCTGTTCACAGCACATGGACAGGTTCAATCTGCTGCTCAGGAAATAACCTCCCTCCAGTTCAGGTCATGGACTGACATATACAATGCACAATACACAAACAGTTATGTGGCACGGCAGCATAGAGCTAATGGTGTGCTTTAAGGCTGTGTCTTTTAGGCAAATTTTGTTGCTATTCTTTTTGTGTTTATGAGAAATGTTTACTAGTTTAGAGGGTTTTTTTTTTTTTTTTTAAAGAAAACTGTAATTCCCCATTTGTCTTGGACCCAATTCTGTAGTAATAAAAAAGGATTGTCATATCCCGTAATCCCTTTGTAAACACCAGTGGAACCTTTGTCTGTTTGCAGTGGTCAGATGTCTGACCATAATACAATGTTTCTGAAAGCAAAATGAATGTATCCTTTGGTCATCTAACAATTTCAGGGATCACCTCTAGGTGATATCTTTAAATTACAGCTGTGGGTAAACAGAATTGATGGTAGTTACTTCAATTATGGTCAGGACTAACATATGGGACTTTAAAAAATATTTTTCTTTTACTTTAGTCAAGTAAATGTAAAAAAACTGTATTACTAGCATGCATTCTTACTTTTAGCCAGCAGGTAGAGCTTTAGGCTTTTTCTCTGACTTTCACATGTTTGCCAGTTTCTCTTTGCTTCCTGTTGAATCAAATCTGTTGTTTATAGAGCTCAATGACGCATGGTGAAAATTGCTCACACAAGTGCAACTGTCTGAAATGTAATGAGCTTCATGCTGGAGCAAACTTTTGATACTATATCTAAAAATACTTTTAACTCTTGAGTCCAGGCATTCCTCAAGTAACTTTGCTTACAAGCCCTAATGAAGGGGAAGCATGAGAGCCCCTGAAACGCACTGGCTTTCTTATCTTGTTGATTTTTCATAAAGAAATAATTATTCTGGACTCTCTCACCATTGGTCTGGCACCCTTACTGCAATTTACTAAGGTTTAATGAGAGACATCTTGCCTGAAAGAAGATACTACTACTGTTTGTTCTTTAGATAACCCGATAGAGTGTTTGTGTTATGTGTAGCAGATATTAGTATACATTTTGGTGTGTAATTAGTTTATGGGCATTTTTTGTTATTTAATATTTAGATGAGTCACAAAGAGGAGAATTTTTAGTTTTGCTAGTATATTTGTGGTTAAAAAACCTTTAATGGCTATTTAGACAGCACAGCAAGCTTCAAACCCTATTATTACAAAAGGAACCGTATGCTTTATAACAGTTACAAACTGTAACAAACCCTAAGCTTGTTACAGTTAGCCACTACGCAGGTTTTCCACCAGTACCAGAACTTTTGTCAGTCCGCTGTTTTACCAGCACTGGGGGGGGTGTTGGTCCACATCATCTATGAAAGTGAAAATACAGTGTGTTCCAAACTTCCACTGCATGGGAACATAAATCGCAATCTTTCCGCAATCTTTCATTAAGTAGACATTGGTGTATTTAATTATATCATTTACAAAAAGTAGTGGTATTAAAGATGTTAAGGAATCGTGGTTTGCCACTGTAAATTTTTACAATATTAACCAATGAATAATACCAAGGAAAAAGACAGAACCGGATTTAGGTTGTCTTGTTGTCAAATAGAACATGTTTCCCTGAGAAAATATTGGCATGCGTCAGTTTTCTGTAGGCTCATATGTTGTCTTGTGCATGTTCATGTGCTTATCAAGGGGGAAAAAAAGTATTTCCAGTCATCAGAAGGTCTGCTAACATCCGTTTGCAGACCTTCTGATGACTGGACAGACTTTTTTTGGATATGGATGGATCCAACATGTGATCAATTTAAGCATGTTAGTTGTCCAACCTGTTGATTGTGATAATTGCTAGGTCTGTGAAGTTCATTCCTTTGGGCACAGAGTAGACAGTCCAGTTTAGATTGTTCATGGTTCCCAATTGTCCCTTATTTGAAGGGTTTGTCCTTTTGGAATGAAATCACTCTGTCCCTCTTACTTCCTCAGTTGTCCTTCTTTTAAATTTGATGTACAGACCTGTGTAAAAAATGAACTGTTTACCTACCAAAAGTGTTAAATTCTATACTCTTCACCCAACCTCTAAATTATTATTATTATTATTATTATTACCAAAAAGTATTTCTGGCTTTAAAAAAAATTGTGTATTTGTGCCACATACTTTCTAATAAATGGTGCCCCTGACTGTCATCAGAGAATTGGGAGGTATAAGACTATTTAACAATGCACATGGGCAGTAGAAAACAAATATGTTAAATTGTATCTCTAGACAAAACGTTTTTTTGAAGTAGGGAATGATTAGAAACTACCACTGGGTGAATTCACCCTTTGTTTTTGTCGTGGTGACTGAGAAATCCCAAATCCTGGGAAATCCTCCAAAGGGGACAAATGCATATGTCTAAGAGTGGATTTGGCCTCACTTTTTAAAGATTTTTCCTTACTCCCTTTTGTGTCTCCGGCACAGGAGTTAAAGTGAAATTGCCTCAGTTGGTAACCAACAGACAAACAAGAAAAAAAAAACCACTTCACAGGAGTTTAAAGAAACCATTCATATTCCTCTTTCCTTTCTTCCCTCAAGGCTGTACATATTAAGTTCCTCCATTCTCTCTGGTTTACTTGGCAGACCTTGCACCATTTATGTAAGTGGGTCTCCCTAACTGGACACAGTGATGATGATTCTTATATGTTGTAGGCATGACACTTTTGGTATCGATGAATAACACATATTTTAGAAAATAATAAAAGTAGGTTTATTTAGGACTGATAAATATAGATAAATTGATGTTTGAATATATGGTAATGGTTTGGGTTTAGATAGTGAAATAATATATATAATTTATTTTCTTGACTTGCAGATATCACTGCACCAACATTATGGATCAAGCACCTTGTTATCAAGGATGCCAAGTTGAATGGTTCTAGTGTGAGACAGTCTGGTATGTATTCCTCATAATTGAATTTTTTTTGCTGTTTTCTTTTGATCGTTTATATGTTTATACGGTTTAAATTTGTGTTACTTTGTTTTTGTAGTGGTGCATTAAAAATATTTGATTATAGTTATAAGGGGCAAGTTGCAATATAAAGCTTTCACTTTGAGGGATGAGTCACAGAATAAAATTTGCACTTTTTAGTTAGTTATAATTTGTTTGCATATGCTGATTATTTATAAATCATACTGGTTTATCCACTTCATAACACCTCACCTATCCTGTTTGTATCTTCGCCTTCACCAGAGGATCTTGTCCGGCACTGAAGATAACAATTAAAAGTTGACAGGGGTTCTTAGCCTTCCCTAAAAATTAATTGACTTACAATTTATTTGTGCATTTAATTAAAATGGGTGGAGACCCATATTCTATTTTTAGTATATTTGGCATCATGTCTCACTGCAGTACAGTTTTAATAAGCAAATCATTTTTGTGAATCTATTGCAGTTTCGTACTTGGAGATCCTGCCAGTAACATATTTTCTTGTTGTAGGCTGACAGAGCTAAGCCACTGTCTAGCAAATAGCATCAGCATGGTCAGCCTGCCTTGTATACTCTTTCAGTTTTCTGTTGAGCTGCTTATCGTGTCTAGCACAGAAGGCAGCCCAATGACTGCCTGAGGGAGCACACATGGCAAGCTGACAATACTGCTGCAAGTTGCAAGGCAGCTTACTAAAAAAAAAACTGATTTTAGATTTACATACGATTTAAAATGTATGCATATTCATGCCTTTTTTATTTTCTGAGGCTTTAAAATATACTTTTCCTTTACCATCAACAGATTGCCACTGAAGTAGAGTTTGGCAACCATTTAGAAAGTATACCCATTCCTGGTCCTAATTGAAACTGACACTCGCAAAGCCATAAATAACACTGCAGCAGAAGCCAGATAATCCATTTAATGAAAAGGTGCAAAGTACATAAGATGGTGGGTGGGATGATGCAGGCCAATATTCTGCTTCCATCCATTGGCGTTGAAAGCCGCATGTGGCTGTAAAAATAAATGACAGCGTCTTGGCAGGGATTGATGGATAACTGTGAAAGAATTTGTTTTTTCTCCCCTTCTACCTGAAGGAGAGAGAAAACAGATGACTTAAGTAGTGTCAGTGACCTCAGGAGAAACATTTTGGGAATAAATTCAGAATTTGGGAGTAAAACAGAATTGGCCAATAAAACTCTTTTGTATGCCTTTTTGCATATTTACTTAAGCATATACTGTAAATATAATATAAATATTTGAAAACAGAGGCTAAAAATACAAATATATATGTATACTCGTGTCTGGCAGATTAATTCTGACTGCCTGGAGTAACATTTACAAACTCTGGTACAATCTACAGCACTCCCAGACTAGAACAAGTGAGATTAAAATACCATCATTATTAAATCTTCCATAAAAGCAGGGATGGCAAAATAGTAACATTTTGTGTATTTAGGACATTGTGCTCAAGTAGCATTTAAAGTGAAACTAAAAATGCACTTAAAAAGTACCTTAACTATTAACAGGGCTGCCATCAATGGGTACGGCCGATACTCATGTAAGGGGCCCGGGCAGCCTGAGGGGCCCGGGGACCTTACATAGGTATCGGCCGACGGCCATACAGGTGACTGGCAGGATGTGGAGGCAGCCGGGCCCCCGCAGCACCGGAGGAAGCCGGGGCCCGCACACTCCAGATCCTCACCTGGGGTGCTCTGTGCGGGCTTCCAGTGTCCCCCCCCTGTCTCCACTGCAGTGACTGCACATTAGGTTTTTAAAGATGGCCGGTGCAAGTAGCGGCAACCATCTTTAAACCTGGAAAGTGCCCACACTACATTTAATATATGGCCGAAGCGGCAATATATTAAATTAAAATCATTCCCTGGTGGTCGAATGGGGAATCAGTATGATATGCATCTCTTGCTGATGCAGACCATACTGATCGCTCCCTCGTGGTGCCGCTGCTGACTGGCAGGGAGCGATTAGTATGGTCTGCATCAGATGTACCGTTTTAAGGCCTGTTCACACCACTTGCCATTGAAGTGAATGGCGCCGTAGCCACGCCCTCCGGCCGCAATGCGATCGCCCGCACGGGATCGCAGGGCACATTGTGCCTGCGGTCCGGTGCGATCAAAATGCTGCAAGCACTATTTTAACCGCACCGGACTGGACCGCAGGCACAATGTGCCCTGCGATCCTGTGTGGGTCGTGGCTATGGCGCCATTAACTCCAATGGCAGATCTCGGCTTCATCAGCTTCTTTGGGGTCCCTAGGTGACATTAGGGGTCTGAAAGACCCCTGATGTCTCTATAAAGAGGACCTGTCACATTATATTTGCCATTAAATAGGGGACTTGTTAGCCCCCTATGTGATAGCAATAAAGCTGAGTGTAAAAAGACATTTCTAAAAATAAATGAAAAAAATTGCAATTTTTTTAACCACTTGAAGTCCACGGTGTTACACCCCCTTCCTGTCCCGGCCATTTTTCAGTATTCAGCGCTGCAGTACTTTGAATGACATTTATTCCGTCATGCAACGCTGTACTGAAATTCATTTTATACCATTTTTTGGGGACAGATAGAGCTTTCTTTTGGTGGTATTTAATATTTACTATAGTAAGGAAAAATTACCGAAAATTAAAAACAGAAATTGTTTCCCCTATATTAAATGATAAAACATTTATTACCCAATTTTTTGGTAAAATATACAAGACGGGGTCACGTCGGGTAAAAAGACACCAAACATGTCAAGCCTTAAAATTGCGTATGCGCGCGAAACCTCGAAAAAACTACAATACCCAAAATTGGCCATAGGCTTTTTCAAAGCTTTTACCGCTCATCAGTTTAGTGTTATCAGTGATTGATGGCCCTAAAATGATTACAACGTTCGCAGCGTTATGTAACATGTGTAGTGCAATTGACGTTTTCGCACGCTGGCGCATCTGACAGTTACGTTTTTATATGTGCGTATACGTGGGGGTGGGGGACTTTTTAAAAAACTTTTTTATATGTGACTTTTATTTATTTTTTTACTTTTTTTATTTTTTTCACACTTAATGTTATTGCTATCACACGGGGGGATAACAATCCCCCTATATAATAGCAAAGGCACATTGACAGGTCATCTTTATGGAGACATTAGGGGTCTCTAAGACCCCTAATGTCACCTAGGGACCCCCTAAGAAGCTGATGAAGTAGAGATCTGCTCCACCAGCTTCTTCTCTGGCAATAGCAGCCAGATGATTTGACAGGTGAATGTGTAATACATCACTTCCGCATTCACAGTAAGGAGGGAGATCTGCAAGGAGAAAAATGCTGAACTTCCTCCTGACACCATCCCGAGCCGGTCCTGGGCCCGGTAAAACAGCTCTATAGCTGCCAAACAGTGAATGTCAAACAGTCGGTAACGACTCCGCGCGCGAGTAGAGAAAAAAAGCTATCTAATTACGGCAACCCGCCCATGTGAGTTTGCCGTTCGTCCGTTTACGCCAAACGGTTAAGGTCTGCCGCCTCCGTTGTCCATGCACATACAACGCAAACACGTGTTGTATTCGCCTACGTGCAAAAACTAAAATTGCGCCACACAGGTCGCAAATCACTGATCGCGCTAAACTGATGAGCCATAAATGCATTTAAAGCGTCGCCTATGAGAAATTTTGGTTATCGTAGTTTTTTGCGGTTTCACAGATTCACGCAATGTTAAAGCTTAACATGTTTGGTATCTGTTTACCCGATGTGACCTCGTCTTTTATATATTACCAAACAATTGCCATTATATTCTGTTTCTAACATTTAATTTTAGTGTATGTTATCCTAAAAATACTTGTTTGATAAACATTTGCGCAAATATCATGCGACATAAAAAATTTAAACTAATATCTTTATATTCTACAGGGCCTCCGCTTTCAGAAAATATATAATTGTCTGAAGCTTTTTTCTGGCCAAAAATTCAGATTTTATCATGTGTGTGCAAATGTAAGAAATTGCTCCGGACAGCAAGTGGTTAATGAGTGTGTGATTTGTGTGTTTTAATGAGCGTATAAATGTTTGAATATGTGTGTTTCCCTATTTTGCCTAAGGCAGTGATGCTGAACATGTTTTTTTTTTTTTTTGCAATAATTTTTTTATTTTCCAACATAAACATAAAACATACATGGTACAGATATAATGATATTGATGCTGAACATGTTTTAAACCCGAGCGCCCAAACTGCAACGCAATACTAAAGTTATTTTCAATGTTGGCACTTTGAGATAAATTAATTAATTTTGCATTGCAGTTTGGGCGCTCGGGTTCAAAAACGTTCGCCATCACTATCCTAGTCTGACAGCGGCACAGACGAGTGCCCAGAGGTAGTGGGGGAGGGGCCGTAGATACAGGGAGAGCGGACCTACCGCCCCTGTGGCTGCACAAGGGCTCGAGGCTGGGGGGGCCCACTAAGATCTGGTCCCGTGCCCCCCACTGAAAAAATGGTGCCCGCATCTGCCCCTAGTGAGAACTCTTTGGTTTTTAAAGTTTATTGGCACTGGTAAGAAAATGTATCATGTATAGATGCAGATTGGGTTCATGTAAATATCTGGTTGTTGGGGCGACTGTTTACTTTTCTTATATTTTTTTTGTAGATTTTACAACCTGTTTAATTTTGTGTTATGTTTTGTGCATATCTGCTGTATACTAGTCAGATTATATAGTTTGCTGTGGTTTGTAATAGATGTGTGCAGGGCAAAAAAAATTGGTTCAGACGACACAAATGAAAATGAGAAACATTTTTATTTGTTTCGTCAAAGGAAAGTAATTTTAATGCTGTTTTGGATTCAGAAGCAATGAGCCCCCGAATCCGAAACCGCACAAAGAAATTGTAGATCGCGCGGAGGCCGTATCGGCCGCCAGCGTGTTCTGCTCATGCTGCCATTTTGGAGTATATCTTGCTATACACCAAGATGGCGGAACCTGAACATGTGGTCGCTGCCATCTTGGTGTATACCTTGGTGTATACCAGAGTCCAGCGCGTCACTAAGCCGAGAGTCCAGCGCGTCACTAAGCCGAGAGTCCAGCGCGTCACTAAGCCGAGAGTCCAGCGCGTCACTAAGCCGAGAGTCCAGCGCGTCACTAAGCCGAGAGTCTGCTGTATAAATGTATTGCTGGGATTTGTAATCCCACTAAAAGCGGTGCCATTCTGCATTTAAGTTTAAGCTCCTCTGTACAGAGACTGATGTGACTCGCTCAGTGTTCTCTGTACAGCACCACGGTATATGTCAGAGCTATAGAAATGTATAATAATAGTATGTGACTGTGGGAGGACATTAGAATGTAAGCTCTTCTGTGCAGAGACTGATGTGACAAGCTCAGTGTGGCGGCGATGGTGCGGAGGTGGGGCCGGGGCCTAAAGCTGTGTAAGGGGCCCCAAAATTTCTGATGGCTGCCCTGACTATGAACGAAAATGTAGCCTATTTGTGCATGACTCCACTGTAGATCTTCAAATCATCTCTGCATTTGTACTGATACTGTCCTTCCTTCTGGAGGTTGTATACTTTTGTTCCCCATGGTCCCTGTTTATGTTGTAAACTAGCCACCACTCTAAGCTCCCTCCTGTGTTGGACTACAATCTCAATACAAATTAGTAAACTAAAACACATTAGTAAACTAAACGTGAGATTATAGTCCATCACAGGAGTGTCAGCACAAATTCAGAGAAGATTCTATACAGATAAGCAAAATTTTTAGGGCTGGTAATGATTAAAATTTTCGTGTTCGATTAATGGAAAAAAAATGTAATCAATTAATTTCGATTAATTATAACGCACATACAGATCCAACTACATTGGCCTATACACATACAGCACAGCAATGAAGTAATAAAATGAACTAGGATCACACTAATCCAGCACGTTATTAATCTCACGTGCCCCACTAAATATGGCTGCTGCTTAAGTGGGGCAACTCGGAATAATAACGTGCTGGATTAGTGTGATCCTAGTTCATTTTATTACTTCATTGCTGTGCTGTACAGGCCAATGCCTTGGATGGCGCTCGTGCAGAAAGTTTCTTGGGCAAACTCATCGGCCCCAGTAGCTCCTTTGGCTAACAAAGGGGGGAGGAGTCCGGTGACGTCACGGACATCGACGTCACGGGACTCCTCCCCTTTTGTTAGCCATCACATACATCGACGTCACGGGACTCCTCCCCCCTTCCCTTCGTCACGGACATCAACGTCACCGGACTCCTCCCCCTTCCCTTCGTTAGCCGACTAAGCCACCTGGGGAAGGGGGGAGGAGTCCGGTGACGCCGATGTCTGTGACGTCACCGGACCGCCGACGGAACTCCCGGAAGCCGGCGGAGAGGTGAGTGTTTTCATTAGCGATCAAAATAATTTTAATCGATCAAAAAGTTTAACGATTAATCGAGAAATCTTTAATTTCCACAGCCCTAAAAATGTTTGTTAATAGTTAAGTTACATAAGTTACATGAATGCTTTTTTAAGTTTTAACTCCTGAGTTTAGTGTCACTTTAATACTAGAAGGTTGCTGAAATAATAGGACTTTCTAAGGTGCTAATGATGCATTAAAAATATTTGGGGGAATTTATCATTGTAGTCATATTCTGCGACAATAAACCTGTCGCAACACAGAATTTGGCTGCAATGTGCGAGTGAATTATTAATCTAGTGTTAAATGGGTTCATGAATGTGTAGTAGAACAGCAGGTCGCATGTTTATTCATTTTGGTCACAGAGAGCTTTTAGAAGTGCGGCTGCTGAGAGTGGTTTATAAAAGAATATTAGAGACTGACGGAAAAGGAGGGGAACAACAAAGAGAGAAATGAATGAGGATAGGAGAGACAAGAGAGCTGTTTTCCACAAGAAGGTGTTAAATGAGGAGTGAGAAGACTTTTATGACACAATAACACAGTGGGCACTACTTTAAGAAGTTCTCCTGAGGACTTCTTAACATGTGACTGTTCTGTGTATAATTTCAGATGTAGAGGACTATCGCAGATCTGACATAAGTGTATGGATTATGCGCGTCTCTTTGCTATATGTATCCACCTGGTCGCAAATACTTAAGTGTTGTAGCGGTGGTGGAAAAAGGACACAAATGGGGAACACTCATTTTGGCTCATTTAGCATTATTTTATGCAACTTCAAGAAAACATTCACTAAAAAATGTGTCAGTCATTTATGAACAGAACCTGAAAACTAGCTCTGTCATGAAGGGGTTAAATAATATCACTGTAGCTTAGTGGATCAGTTTGAGGTCATAATGTTCTTACAAAACAGTCTTTGGCTTGCGGTAACAATGATGGAATTATGTGGGTTCTCAAATTATGCACAAACATGTAGGGGGTGATTTACTAACCTAAACACACGCACACACTAGGTGCGTGTGATTTTTACACAGCAAAACGTATTTATCAACCAAAAAGTCTCTAAAAGCATATTTCCACTAATGCCATATATGGAAAAATCATGCACATGATGCATATATAATGCTGCTTCACAGTTTAGACAAAAATGGTTAGCTCATGCATTTAAATTCCTGCATTCATCAATGCAAGCAACACAATGTAGAGCTAATTTACACAACATCACCTTGCAATTCATGCAGGGCTTTGCACAACACACCTGCTGGGTGTGTACACACTACAAAGGTGTCTAGATTCCACCAATAGATCATGCTGGGAGGGAACACACTACAGAGGTGTATACTTGTTTGTGGCGTGTTTATAAGGTTAGTAAATCAACCCCGTAGACTCAATGCAAAATAGACAGCACGGTATAATTAAAGCATAACTAAACCCAATAAAAAAATTAATGTTAAGGCTAAAAACATTTTTCAAGTACAGAAAATACAGATTGATCTTTGAGGAACTCAGCGTATTGGTGCCAACCATGGCTCCCTCCATAGATACAGTGGAGGAGTAAGTGTAGCCACCCTTGGACAGATATGCGTTAAGGCAAATCATGATCGGAATGCACAACGAAAAAAAGGAATACAGCAATGCAATGCTAAATTATTTATATCAGTCTAAATACTAGCCGACTATTTTTTTTTTTGAGAATTATATCAGTTTAAACAATGCTACCTTCACACTCAATATGTATAAGCAAATTACCTTTTCTGTGTATCCACTCAATTATTGACTCAAACAGTACAGAGGTTTTGGTTCCACAGAAAAAGTATAAAATCTAAAACATCATTCTTTTTAATCAGTTCAGTCCTTTATTTGTTGAGGCCTCAGAAAGTTGTTTTTTTTGTTTTTTCTTTTGTTTAATGTATGTGTTGTTTTTAATGAATCAAGGAACTGATTAATGAAACTGATAAGGAACTGATTAAAGCATTTTAGATTTTGTATGAATTATACTTTTTATGTGAAAACTAAGGGGGTTATTCACAAAGCTGCCGAAAGCACCCGAGTGAATAACCCTGCCAAAGTGAAGTGAGCCGAACAAAGTTTGGCTATTCATTCCGTCTCAGTACAGCTGATTTCAGCCGTACATTGGCTAAAATCAGCCGTACATCGGCTGCCTTCGGCTTGCCTTCGGTCAGCCGATCATGCTCTGCATTGGACTTGTGCGCCGTCAAAAAATTCGTTCTGTTTCGTTTCGGAATATCCGTTATTTCCTATTTCGTAATTCGTAACTGAACTCGATTCGGATTCGTACGATATACTCTGCATGTTCGGCTAAGCCGAAGTGCAGAAGGACTTCAACTCAGCCGATCCAACATTCGGATCGGCTGAGCCGAGGCTCCGGCAGCTCACTCGCTGCTGTTTGCCACTATTCTCATAGGGGCCGAAAGGTAGTGAGTGAATAGCCGAATGCAGCTGAGCATCATTCGGCTCGGCTATTCTTCTCAGTACCTCAGTGGTACGAAGCAGAATAGAAAATATGTGAAAAGAAAGGGGGAAAAAATAGTTGAAAAAAATATGTAAAAAATGTACACAAATAGTCAAATTGGAAAAAAAGAAGATATTTTAAAGAAAAAAAAACAATTGGGCGGAGCTAGCAGTGACATCTCGCCCCGCCCACCTGTTTCCTATTGGCTGGCACCTACTAGAGTCTTCTAGTAGGTCCCGGCGGATGAATAACAACTGGGCAGAGCCGGTCATGACTACACAGCCAGCCCCCGCCTAGTTGTTATTGTTTAATGACAGATCAGCGTCCCCAGGTCATTTGGGGAAGCTGATCTATCATTACAACTGGGCGGATGCTGTACGGGCTATTGTGAATAGTCACGACCGGCTCCGCCCAGTTGTACAGCAGCTCTTCGGTTCGACTGAACTTCTGCTCTTTAGTGAATAACCACCCCAAATCTCTATTTTTCTGTACTGTTTGAGTTTTTATTGAGGCCCTTTTTAGCTGAGCCCTAATGTGCTGAGCTCTTCATATTTAGTGGTGCTAATTTTTACATGTTCACAGTAGGGGTAATATATATTTCTATCTGAAAGAAAAAAATCAGTGCATTGTGTTGTATGACTTCAGACTTTTCTAAGAGGGTGCTGTGTGATAAAGTCATTATGCTGTCTGATTTGACGTCATTGTTCATCAGGAGCATGCCTAACTTGATAAAGCAGACCTAGACTCAGGCAATCTAATCCTTTACACAGTGCATGTCATGTCAGTTGTGAATGATATAGCACATACAACAGGCACTCTAAAGCTGCTCGTTTGTCAAGGCCCACTTTGCCATCCATTTCATAGCACTCTGAGGCTGCAAGAAGGCCACCATATTAGTGGTGGCACAAGTTGTTACTGGAGAGCTTTTGCTGTGCCCCCTCATGACACCAGCAATGTCATGCAGTGATCAGACAGAACAAGGGTGTGTGGGATGATGTAAAACTCCTGTATGGCTGTCCCATGTATGCAAGAAATTTGCTGCTTCTTCTTGGGATTATTATGCTAAAGGCACATATTCTTCTAATTGATTTATTGTAAAAATTAAATAGCCAACATTTAATGCACATGGGAAGAGTTCACATAACTCACTCATAACAAGGAGCCCATGGAGGAGGCTGTAGGGACAGTGGTGTATTTAGGTTTCCAGCTTTTGACATGTTCCACTATTAGCATAGCAGAAAAGCTGAGGTTTCCAGTCGGGCTCTGCAGGGTCTCAGGTAGGCTCTGCAGCATCTGTGGTGGGCTCTGCGGGGTCTTTGGTGGGCTGTGCAGGATATGTGGTGCGATCTGCGGGGTCTCAGGTGGGCTGTGAAGGATCTGTGGTGGGCACACCAGAGATCCTGCACAGTTCCCCTGAGACCCTGCGGAGCCCATCATAGATCCACAGATCCCACCACAGATCCTGCAAAGTCCCCCTGAGATCCTGCACAGCCCCCCTGAGACCCTGCAGAGCCCACCATAGACCCCAAAGAGCCAACCACAAATCCTGCCGAGCCAACCTGAGACTTTAAGGTGGGCTGTGCAGAATCTATGCTAGGCTCTGCAGGGTCCCTTTAACAGCAGTGTGATCCTCTTACCTGCATCTGCCACCCGCTGCTGGACCTGGCCTTCTTCACCGCTGGACCACTGGTGCTGCCAGAACCCAGCCTCCATTTGTGTTATTTCCGGGTCCCGGCCTCCTCCGCGTCCGACTGGAACTTCAGGACCAGCTTCCTCCGTGGCCGACGGGGATCCGGACCCGCCCCCTCCTGCTGCTCCTCCTCCTCTCCTTGCCTCCGCCTCCTGCTCGATTGATTCTTGAGTATGTATACACAGCCTTCCTCTTGTACCAGTAAGGTAACATTGAAGGAATATTCATGTGACGTTTACCTGAGCAAGTATCTGTTAGGCTGTAATTATCTTACATAGAGCATCCATCCCTGCCATGTTTCATCTTCTCTCGCTTACAAACGAAAGCTTGTAACTACGGTAGGTATTGATTGGTATGTTACCTCCCGACCTGCCGAATTCAGTGCTGCCTGGCTTGCCTGACTGTTTTAGGGGCAGCATTTCCCCCCCCCTGGAAAGTGCCATCCAAGGCTAACACTTTGTTTGCCTTGTGGCAGACATGTCCCTGTGTAGGGGGTCATTGTTTCAGCCAGCCAGAAGAGGCCCATATGTCGCTGACCACCATGATTCTGCCATTGGGTGATAATTGTAATGGTCGTGTTGAATCAAATCCACCTGAATATAATCTGATTTCATATATAAATTGAAGTTGTGAGTACATCTAACAGATTGCTGTGAGCATTAAGTAATTTCTCATCATGTAGCAACCCCTGACTTATACCATTAGAAAAACACAGTCACACAAGCATTTGTCTTAACAGAAAGGTCTGCTGTGAGTAATACGGTGCTAAAAGAGTTTATCTGTGCCGAATGTACTTCATGGCTCTATTGAGGATTAAGAGCACAGTGTGCTATGTATATATTTATATACACATCTCTAAAACCTGAGCTGCAAAGCGTTTGTCTAAAGGCTCATGAGAACATTTTAAACTATAACTCATACACTTGTGTTTATAGCCCATCCAAGATTTTAATCTAAACCTTTTAAATACTGAGTCTGAGAAGCTTCCCTTCAGCTCTATATGGGTTATGTTCTCCGGCTTCCAGACACTAAAACGCCACATTTTAATAATGCTTTCAACTACTATTTATGAATGCCATGGAAAGTTTTTGCAATGCTGTAATAATATATTGCAGTGTGTATCATGATACCTTAGCATAGGTCACATCTGCAAGGGTTACTTGTAAACACCCAGCTCACAGTAAAGCGAAGGAGAAAAAAAATAAGCTTATTTATTTACAACTTTCAGCTTGTCAGTCTGTCTCTTGACTGACTTGCGGCCGTTTGCCTGGTAAAGACTGAGGGCTCATATAAACTCTTCACACAGCAAGGAATGACCTAATCTATTACATGTGTTTGCTCAGAAGATTATTTTTTTCACAGTGCGTGCTGTAATGGTTACATTGCTAACGTTGTCTGTTCACTGCATGGGAAGTAAAGAGGTTAGTCTCTGTTAGTCACTTGATCATCTTCTGGTACTACAGACACTTGTTTATTTTACTAATTTACTGTATATTGCACAAATGTACTACCAGAATACACAGGACCATTCACACCATTTACGGCAGTATCTGTCCAAAAGAGCTTTTAGTCTATGCTCTCTACTACTACAGGCTAACCTGGTCAGCAGCTAATTTACAGAACAATTGTAAAAATACACATACCAGTGTTCCATGTATGTATGAATGACCCACCAATCACAGTAAATCAATAGGCCCAGGGTGAGATCAGAAATTGATGGTAGTTTTTGTTAAACTGGAACTCCAGTGAAAACTTTATTCTAGATTAGGGTGGAATGTGAAATACCTAAAAACTGTCTTTTTTTATTTTCAATAGTATTATTAAAGTTTTATCAAAGAACAAAATAAAACAATACAAGACCAACAATGTAGAGCTGATGAGAATCCCTCAGAGAAAAGTTAATGCCATTTACATATCATAGATAAAAATCCAGACATGTGGTCTCCAACCAGCGAGCGGTTCGTAAAAGTATGTAGCAATATGCATTTGAGTCGCACCTCAACAAAGAAATTATAAATGATTATGATGGAGGGACAGGGAGGTGGAGAGCATAGGAGAGGAAGAAGGGAAAGGGGGAGAGTAGTAGAAGAAAGGAAGAAGAAAAGAAAGGAAAGTGGGCAGGGAGTAGAGAAGGAGAAAAGAGAGAAAGATGACCCCAGGTCAAGGGCAATCTTGAAAAACTGTGGTAAGGCAGGGAAAAGAAATGGCGTAGAGGGGGGAAACTTAAACAGGTGGTGATCGAACATAGGGGGTAGGCATCGCGAGATCCGTGGATCCCATATTTTCTGGAACTTTGCCATAGAGTTTGATAAATTTGCAGATAATTTTTCATTCAATAAGGTAACATGGGTGCGAGATTTCACTGGAGCAAAATAGGGAGAGGGGGAGTTCCAGGATCTCACAATAACCAGCTTAGCTGCAGTTAAGATGTGTGTCATCAGAGCAAACTTATGTTTAGGAAGAGCAGTAGGTTTCAAGTTTAGTAACGCTTCGTCAGGGGACATGGGAAGAGGAGCGGGCAATACAAAACATAATAATCGATACACCTTGCGCCAAAAGCGCTGGGCAGATGGGCATAGACCACCAAATATGAAATACTGTACCTATGTCAGGACATCCTCTAAAGCATTGTGGGGAGCGTCGTGGGTCCACATGAGCTAAGTTAGCCGTGACAAGGTGCCATCGGAGTAAAACCTCGTAATTAAAGGAGAACTATGACATGAGTGATTTCCACTCACCTCATAGTTCTAAGCCGACCTGTGACAATGAGACTGTCACAGGTCGGCTCAGTAGATCGGGAGGTGAGGGAACACATACCGGGTTCCCTCACCTCTCGATCCTGTCACGGCTCTCTGCCGTGACAGGGGGAGGGGCTGGATTCCCCTCTCCCCGCTCCGATCTGCCAGCACTGACTGGCGGAACGGACGGGGGAGGGGGCGGGTACAGCTGGCTCTGCCTCTAGATAGGCAGAGCCAGCTGTCACTCACGCAGCTGGGCGGATCCTATCATCTGAATCGGGATCTGCTCCAGGTGAGGCGTCTCAGTATACCGCGAGCTGTAGCTCGCGGTATACTGAGCTTAGGGTAACGGGAGGACGCTAGTTTGTGTCCTCCCGTTACCCCAAGGAGAACTATGGGGAAAAACACTGACCCCATAGTTCTCCTTTAATTTCTAGGGCATGAGCACTGAGAGAGCAATATTTAATTGTGTCCCAAAAACTGTCTTTTTTATTGCTGCCCTTGTACCCACTGGGGAGTTTTGCCATATTTCCTGTTCCGAAAAAACAACACTAAGTAACATTAGGTGTACCTAAAGAAACACTCTGGCAAGTGTCACCAGAACAGATGTCCTCAATGTGAAATTACCCCTCACCTCCTATTTTAGTGACTACTCCAAATTTGTATTTTTCTTGTCACTTTCTGCTCTGGGGACAGTGAGCAGTGGGAGTGCAAACAGCAATAAAACCAGCAATAAAACCCTTGAAGTGGTTCTAACTTTTACTCAACTTTTCTAAAACTAGAAACAAAAACATGGTTTAGCCAAAGCTTCACTTTCAGGGAAACAAAGTGGTATTTATTACAGGATTTCCAGACTAGAGATTTTTCTGATATGCGGTTACTCTTCTATAAACATTGGACTCTGTGGAGTTGGGAGAGGACTATCTCACCATAGCTTGGTTGGTCTGAGAACTTCCCACTGAGTTTCCATAGGATCCTATCCCAGTATGTCCTAAGAAGAAAAGCACACTTTCCACAGCTTCAATGATACCACTATATTCATGGATGAACTCACTTTACCAACTAGGGATTAGTATAATAGCTTCTTCAATTGTGATGCATAATATGATTGGAGCAGATAAGAACTCTAGAGCCAACATTTACTATTTGAACCAACCATAGTAAGTTGTGTCCTTCAAGAACTTTCCAGAAAAGACATGAAACTCTTTGCACAAAAACATTGTTACGTTCAATTAAGTTCACAGTACTAAGGGCTAAACATGTCTTTTTGTTTAAGGAACAGCAGTAAACGTCTAGTTTTATGGTCTCTTAGTCAGAATTAGTTCTTTGAGACAACATGTACTTTTTTTTGTGTGTGTTTGTGCGTGTCCAGCTAGTTATGCAAAAGTCATAAACATGGTAATGTTCACTTGGTAAATTTTTAGAAAAGAAAACAAGCATCAGTGTCTGTAAATGGTGATTTATTGTGAGTAGACAGATGTGAGTTGACTCAGAGGTTACCAATTGCAACAGTCAACTTAGTCAGATGCTTATTTCGGATATTTGAACTTTATTGTTCCTTGACATTGTAAACTTCTGAAAGGCATGAAACGAATTACCAGTGGGTAGTGCCAAATTGAGCCCCTGGTTCTTTATATAAAAACTGATTCATGAAAACTAGAGAACACAAAAATAGAGTTGTTATCCAGGACAGCAAATCAGAAATCTTGTTTTATTAATCCATTATTATTATACAGGATTTATATAGCGCCAACAGTTTGTGCAGCGCATTAAATGAAAAGTGAATTCTGATTGGATACCATTGACGACAATTTCAACTTTTTTCCTCCAAAGTTCATGAATTGAACTCCAGAGAAAACTGTTGCATTTTTAACCATAAGTTGACTTTTTTACTCAAAAATGATCTTCCCCAGGATCTGTATTGAGTAGGTTGTCTATATCTATATGTTCACATTTCCTGACCTTTACCAGGGCTAGCTTCATTCTCTACAGTGATATTTGGTGCTTACATAGAACAGTGACTGACATTAGCAAATAATGGTAGTCCCAGTCTTCACCACAGCGCAAGTGCCATACTGGCTGCCGCTGTTTTTAATGACTGGTCCTTGTCCTCAGCTGGGCACAAGGGGTGCAACCCCTTCTGTTCAATTTATTGATGAAGAGGTCATATAGCAAATCCACTCTTTAATGTCTGCAACATTATAAACTTTTCAGGTCCAACACTTCTTGATTAAATTCCATGTTTAACAGTTATCTGGTGGTATATTCAAATGTGTACTGTATGTGCAGCTGTACCTCCCACTTAGCATACTGCTACTCAGTATTGAAAATGAGAATACAGCTGCTTATAAACAGCAGCCAGGGCCGGATTCCCCACAAGGCCACCGAGGCACGGCCGCAGGGCGTCAGGGCGCAGAGGGGCGGCAGCGGTGTCCTTGTGAGGAAGTTGCGGGCACCGGGCGGTAAGTTGCCCTCTCTACATTTAGTCCTCCTTTGCACAAGCAGGACTAAATGTAGAGTGAGGGAAGCCGATTGTTCGTTTACAAGTGATCTTGGCGATGTCGCCGAGATCACATGTGTAAAGTCTGCAGCCGGTCCTCCCCCCCTCCCCCCTGCACTTACCTCTCTCCTCGCTGGCTCCGTCCTCCGGGCTCAGCCGCCGAGTCTCTCTCCTCACTGGCCATCGATGCAGTGAGCAGAGCGGCAGGGTTAGTTTTAACCCTGCCGCTCTGCTCACTGCATTGTGTACACAGTGAGAGGAGAGAGCTGTTCTCTTCCTCTCTCACCTGTCACAATAGTTCCAGCACAGTAATGTGCTAGAACTCCTGACAGGGTCAATAAAGAGAACCTGTCACCTCCAATAGCTATCACACAGGGGATTGTTTTCTCCTGTGTGATAGCACTAAAGTTAGGTGGAAAAAATATTAAATTGATGGGAAAAAAAATTAAAATAAAAAAAATAATATGAAATAATTAATTAAAAAGGTGATTAAAAAGTAAAAAATAATAAGAAACAAATTATTAAAAAATAAGAAAAATTATTATAAAAAATAAACAATAATAAGATAAAAAAATTATAAAAAATAAAAAAGTAAATAAGATAAATAAAAATATAAAAAAATGATATTGATAAAAAAATAATTAAATGCATAAAAATAAAAAAAATAAGAAATAATTAAATAAAAAAAGAAAAAGTGATAAAGTTTAAAAAAAAAGAAACAATAAACATTTTTTGAAACTAACCCTGCCATCTGTTTTCCATTCTCCATTGATGGGAAGGGGGGGCGTATTGCGGAACCTGGCCTTAGGGCGGCAGGGAGAGTAAATCCAGCCCTGACAGCAGCTGCCATGTCTTTGATAGGTTGACTGTGTACTGTGGATCCTCCATGATCAATAGTTTGTGACTGCCTTATTTGTGTTTAAAACGGAACTCATGAGTTCAATTCTAAGTATAGATCATACTGCCCCAGGCATATGTGAATGATGATGTCTTTATGTGTACACTTCACAGTTTTTGCAATGTGATTTTATTTTGGAAACAAAATAGGAATTCCCTATTCATTTCTACAAAAAGAGGTGCAATAAGGAATTTTGTTTCCTGGGTTCCCAATATATAACAATACCCATTTCCCCAGAAATTCAGAAAATCCCTTGATGATATTGTAAGACTATAAAAATTTTGGTGGAGTTTTTTTAAATGAACTATATATATAAATGTATATACGGTACATTTTTTGTGACATGCTCTCACAGGTATTTTCACTTGTGTTTTCCCAGTTAAATAATGCCCCAAACCTTGTTCCTCTGTTTAGCTACTGTAAAAAATAAAAACTGAAGCATGTATGTGAACATGTGTACAGTGGTAGACTGTGCAGTCAATTCATTTTTGTACCAGCTCGTTTAATTTTTTTTGCAGGTACAATACATGCAGACCGGGACTGACAGTCTGACAAATTGGTATATGCTAGAAGGACCGCAGGGTTTAAAATTACACATAGATTGGTGGGCGCTTATTGGGACTACTCGGATGTAAACAAAACCTTCAATGGGAGAAATATGTAGGTTGCCATTGCTAACTTCCAGTTGCCTGACTTTTTAAAAAATAAATATGCTGCCAGTGAAGTAAGAATTCATGACGTGCATACTTCCTCTTAATTAGTGAAAAGCACATCGCCACAGTTAGTAAAAAAAAAAAAAAAAAAAATTCTACCAATATATTAACAGTAAAAAGGTGAGAAAGGAGCAGATAGGCCCAATAAAGAACGAAAGCGGAAAGTTAGTCACAAATGACAAGGAGAGGGCCAAGGCGCTGAATACTTTTTTCTTCTCAGTATACACTCAGGAGGAAATCGGGTTTGATGTACGTGATAAAACACATAGTTCAACACAAAATATACCCCAGTGGTTGACGGAAACCGGGATACGACAAAGACTTAAACTACTAAATGCAAATAAAGCAGTGGGTCCAGATAACCTGCACCCCAAGGTACTTAAGGAACTAAGTGAGGTTATAACAAGACCATTATACCTCATTTTCAAAGACTCAATAATGACTGGTAGAGTCCCAAGTGATTGGCGGAAGGCCACGGTAGTTCCAATATTCAAACAGGGGGCAAGATGCCAACCTGGGAACTATAGGCCGGTCAGTCTAACATCGGTGGTTTGTAAACTGCTAGAGGGCATAATTAAGGACTATTTGGTAGAATTTGTTCAGGATAATGGGATAGTTAATGACAATCAGCATGGGTTCAGGAAAGATCGTTCCTGCCTGACTAACTTGCTAACCTTTTATGAGGGGGTAAGTAGAGATATGGATGGAGGGAGTCCGGTAGATGTGGTATATCTGGATTTCTCAAAGGCATTTGATACTGTACCACATAAACGATTACTACATAAGCTGAGATCTATGGGCATAGATGAGGTGGTGGGTACGTGGATAGAGAGTTGGCTACGGCAACGGGTCCAGAGAGTATCTATAAATGGCACCTTTTCAGACTGGGCTAGTGTAATAAGCGGTGTGCCTCAGGGCTCTGTGCTGGGACCCATATTGTTTAACCTGTTTATTAATGATATTGGGGAGGGTGTGAATAGCCATATTTCATTGTTTGCAGACGATACAAAAATAGGAAGGGTATTAGAAACGGACCTAGACAGTAGAGCATTACAGGAGGACCTGGGTAAAATAGGGCAGTGGGCGAATATATGGCAGATGAGGTTTAATGTCGATAAATGCAAAGTAATGCACTTTGGAAATAAAAACAAGCAAATGGGTTATGCAATTATGGGTATGCCACTAGGGAAGTCAGAAATAGAAAAAGACTTGGGGGTCATTGTAGACCACAAACTAAAGGGTAGTTTGCAGTGCCAGGCTGCTGTAAACAAAGCAAGTAGGGTCTTGTCCTGTATTAAGAAGGGGATGTACTACAGAGACAAGTCTATAATTGTGCCACTTTATAGAGCATTGGTTCGGCCTCATCTGGAGTACGCGGTCCAGTTTTGGTCACCAGTATTAAGAAAAGATGTCCTTGATCTGGAGAGGGTCCAGCGGAGGGCAACTAAACTAATTAGGGGAATGGAGGACCAGAGCTATGAGACAAGGCTACTATATTTAAACATGTTCACGTTGGAAGTAAGGAGATTAAGGGGGGATATGATTTTCATGTACAAGATGTTCAATGGCGACAGCAACATTGGCAACAAACTCTTTAAGATTAACTCAGTTACAAAAACTAGAGGCCACCACCTAAAATTGGTGGAAAACAAATTCCAGCACAAGGGGCGAAGGGGGTTCTTCACGGTACGAGCGGTTAGGGTCTGGAACTCACTGCCATCGGCAGTGATTTCAGCCAGCAGTGTGGAATCGTTCTAGAAACTCTTGGATGATTTCCTGAGGGACCGTAATATACAGGGGTACAAGTACTCCTAAGAAAGAGATGATGCACGGACCTATATGGTTTGGACTTGATGGACTGATGTCTTTATTCAACCCCAAATACTATGTAACTATGTAACGTTTGGAAGGTACTGAGCAGCAAAGGCAGCATGGATATGTTTTCCTGTGTTTGTGAAACATACAGAAACAGCAGTGAGGATAACACCTAAGAATATTTCCAAGAAAGTTCCTTTTAGGTATTGCCACCATTGCTTATAAATTAATATTTTGTGCTAGAAAGCTATAGTATCAAGATACTCCTCCATGTTACTAGCTGGAGGAGTCTCAATCAAATAGTGGATTTCCATTTAACTTGGAACCTCTCTTTAAACATTATAACTAAACTGAGCTTTGCAGTCAGATACAAACACAATTTTGACCACAGATTTTATATACCAAGACTTTATATATTCAAAACTGTGTTGGGCAGACATTTACTTTGTCTTCTGTATAAGATTTTGAATATGCAGACAATTATATCCTAACATTTATCATCTCAAAAATAGCAAATGAAACACAACACTAAGCTTTGCAATTAGAACAGCTACCAGATTCATATGGACAGAGAAAAGCCCCTTTACAAGGACATTTTACAGCAATGTTCATATTTACATTAGATAAAGTGAAAACAAAACATATTTTTATAGCCCCTGCTTTCTGAGCAGCTCAATAGTGTTCTTTGCATAGTGCAGGTTGTGTTTTAGTATGAATAGACCTGCGCTGTTATAGCTAAATATACTGATTGTATAGAACACAAATATGCCGAACTGCCATACCGTTTGAGTAATGTGTGTAAGTTGGCTTAAACTCTTCCTGGACTCCATCCAAGCAACCTTGTCCTCTCATAACTCACCTGCATTCTCCTTTTATGGATAAGAGGGGACATGTCACTGTGAATATGTTCCCTTGGTCTCATGACTAATTAATTCTGTCTGGGCTGCAGGAGCTTTCTCCAGTTACAATAATGATGCCAAGACTGGCAGTCAGTTTACTGCATAGGGCCAAGACGAGGCTTTTTGGGACTGTACTATGCTGTCATGCAGCCAAAGTCTGCTGGGCTGTAGAGCTGTTTGTATACCCAAAAAGAAAGAGTATAGATGTGATGTTGAGCAAAATGTCCTGTGATCACATTAGGTATAGGGGATGTATCCTGCTGGTTTCTGTGTATATTATACATAGTTCATGTTGCGGGATGACACCTAGTCAGTCCAGTAGCGTATATGACGTTAACGGCCTAAGATAACAAAGGAGGATCTAGTTTTGTAAAAAAAATGCAGGTGTATTCCTTTCGCTCACCATGAGCATAATAAATTAACTAGGGCTCCACTCACACCTGGGCGTTTGGAATTCAGCACGTCTTTTCATGCAGTCATACGCATGGACAAAAACGCACAATTGTTATTAGACACACAGTTTCCTTGTGTTTGTAGCTACAATCACAGTCAGAACATGCAGAAACTGCCCAGAAAATCACGAATTTACTTTTTGCCACATTCCGCATTTTTGTACGCGCATATGAACGTGCAGATGTGAACGAGCCCCTATAAGAATGTATTGCTTTTTGTGTTTTGCGCGGTTCACACCGATCAGGTGTGAATCCGGCCTCAGGTGTGAATCAGGCCTGGCAAACAACTGTACAGTGGGTTTACAGTTGTTTGCCAGGTATCCATACTGCCTTCTATGGAGGAATAAAAGCATAGCACAGACTGATCTAAAAATGAGTTTAACTGATCTAATCCCTGAGCCTTAGAGCTGTCCATTAACCAGGTCTTTTGGATGCTCCTTAGAGAAGTATATGACTATTGAATGATTCCTTGTTCCCTGACACACAGATACATTGGTGTGAGCTTTAATAAGAACAGCTACATCAACCTACCTAACATCCGTTTATACAACTTGGCATGTATTTTCCGGCACATGAGACTGTTTATTCCAAACCTCACACTATTCAAATACTACTCTGGAACAGAAAGCTGTTTCCCCATGGTCCCTATCGGGTGTCATCCACACTCCGTTCCCTTTACTTCCTCTCAAAATTAAACATAACATACTTTTTAAAGACACGATCATCACATGGAACGAAATTTGTAAATACCTGGGGATTCCCGGTTGCGTATCCCCTCATGCCAGTGACCTCAACCCCGGGATTCCCACAAGGTGCCTCCTCTAAACCATTCCGCTTCTGGGAAGCTAAAGGCCTATCCCCCCTACAAAACTTTCTGTCAACCCAAGGTACTTGCACCCCCTTCTGCACCTTGCAAAAAGATTACAACATTCCCTCTCCCCACTTACTACAATACTACCTAATCAGCCAATGTATACGCTGTAACCTTCCTCCGTCACGAGTAAACAACCCCCCTGCCACTTACACGTGGTTACTGCAACCTAGAATGACTAAACTAACCCTATCGCACATCTACAACATTCTTAGGGAACACGACACCATCGTTAATCACTCAGTCCCCAATACCATAGTGAAATGGGCTATTTTTCTTCATCTCTCCCCAATGTCTTACATGGGTTCCATCCGAGACGCACACCCCTTGATATGTCTGTTCCACTCCCTATCTAGCACATTCACCCCCCGGCAACCCCCCCTGAACCGTTGGGAACATCTATGCCTACTCGGGGCAAAAAAATGTATATGACAAAACTGTTTATTAAGTAAACAGCCACATCTATCCAACTTGAAACGTATGCTCTTGAAAAATTTTTCTATGGACACGTTGGATATGCACACCCGTAATATTGAGCGGGGTATAAACATTTTGGAATGGGACGACTTTATAAACAACAATATCTCTATCAATCATAAGGCTGACTTGCACTCCTTTATTCTGGCCACTATGATCTGACAAGCTGAATCCTTTATGTAGGTTTATATAATTAGATTATATGGCCCTTGATTCTTCAAATTTCCCCCGTCCGTTTTATATATAGGCTTCCATCCTTACCCTACTAGCTCCATCTGGTTGTCTCCATGAACCCCTCCCTCTGGCCCCCGTATACATTTAGACCCACAAATTACCTACCTCATTTTCCACCCGAGACCTTTTACCACTACCAAATGCCCTAGTAAGTCCCAGTTACACTGTGATAGCATATAGCATATATTCTATGCAAGTAATGCTCTGGTTCTTTAATTCTTTGATTTCTTAATAGTTAAATAGTTACTATCGGCACCATCATCATGGATGCCCTCCTCTATAAGCTGTATGTCATTTGTTTATTTTTAACTATTTGCTGATGGCTCCATTATTATGGATGCCCTCCCCCTTAAACTGTATGTCATATGATCTTTTTGTCTTTTTGACTATTTGAAACTCTGTTCTATGACTTTTTGTTGTGAAACTGCTCACTGATCTTCAATAAAACGTATTGCTAAAAAAATAAAAATAAGAACAACTAGAGGTTAGAGAAGTATTTGTTGTCTTGCTCTACCACCTACTTAGCTCTGCATAAAACGGAAAATTGACTAGTAGGAGTTATGTAATCTCATGCAGGTCCATTTAGTGGCAGACAGCATAGTTGAGCATAGTTGAGCGCAAGTCAGTAGGACACATTCAAGACCCCCTTAAAGAGGGTTTTCACTTCAAAGTATGGTTGACCCATATTTACAATCCATCAATTAGGAACACAGAGGGAGTTCTTCCTTCCAGAACTTTTCCTTCAGCTCTGCAGATATGACAGAATTCATAGAGCTCAATTATATTTGAACAAATGGCCACAATACTAGTCTTCACTTGCAGGAGTAATCAGAGATCCCAGCGTCAGGGTTCCTAAAGGGCGTTCTGTATTCTTCATGAAGGGGTTGACTTCCCTCACTCAAAGTCAGCACATGATTGTGACGTACGCCCGGCCCAGACCCGCTGTACGTCATTTCCACGTGACCCTACACAAGTCTGAACTGAGCGTCACAAGGACGTGGCAATAGCACTCTCAGCCTCACCCTGCGCAGAGATTTCCCAGCTCGCAGGACACAATCTCAGGCCAGCAGACTGAGAGCGATCGTCACCAGGGTTGGTTAACTCCGCAGTTAACCCTTTACCCACCAAACTTCCACTGCCACCATGTGTTTTTCGGAACACAAACCGTGCCCAGCGAATGCTGCGACTATTCAAAACACTTAAACAATACCTGTGATGCTGCTGTCCTCTCAGACAGGAATATGACAGGATTCACTATACAGTAGCACTCTTCAGAGAGCAAGGATAAATTCAGTTCGTATTTAGAGCGTAGAGATAAGCTTAACGATTTTTAATATCGTCCTTTAATAAAAGAAACGGTGCAGAAAATATACAGAAAAAGATTTAATAAAAAGAGACACAATATATAAAATGGAATAACAGCAGCAAAATAAAATGGAATAAAAAAAGAATACTCAACAGTCCTGGAATTGTGAGTTCTGACAGAGTTCAAAGTTCAAGAAGCAAAGTGGAAGTCTGCCGGGCTCTCCTTCAAGCTGACTTCCAGCAGATAATGTCCAAAGATTAAAGGCGAACTCTTCTGCGATGTTCAGACTTCTAGTTCCTCGATGATGTTTAAAACAAGAGCCACTCTAGTTGCTAACACAGAGTATTTTATAAGACCCTTTTGGAGGGTGTTCCGGAGCCAGCCCCTAGGCAGGCGTGGGCGGGCAAACGGGCGGAGGATGAACCTTTAGTTTACCTATCACCGACCATATTCCAAAGTATATAAAATGTAGCTTGATTTTCAACCTCAGGTTTTATGACTTTTAGAGAGAATGTGGGGGTCACCTGGGTCGCCCCTCTCCAGACCTGATTGTTGATATAAACTGTCCAATCCTAATATATGAATGTGTGGTGCCATGCCTATTTATGACAGTCGTAAAAGGATTAGCACAGATATGTTGGAATGTGGTGGGGACCGGTCACATCACTAAATGAAGGCCTGCAGGTGCTCTGAACTGAGGCACAAACAAATTCTATTTGGCACTATTCAGACTCGAATCTCCCATCATCGTCACACCTCCCCCGTGTGGTGGCATCAGAAGGAATCACAAATTCATTTTGAACGCCACCTTGCCGCGACAATCCATCCGCATTGCCATGGGCACTGACCTTCTTGTGCTGAATGGTAAAATTATACTGCTGGAGAATTAAACTCCAGCGGAGCAGTTTACCATTCTCGCCAGAAACTCTGGATAACCAGCTGAGTGGGTTGTGATCGGTAATGACAGTGAAGGAGCTCCCGTACAGGTAATGCTGTAACTTCTGTAATGCCCACACGATCGTGAGACACCATCGGATTCCACGACACCACCTGGGGCAGTTTCTTTTTTGTTAAGTCAGTTAGGGGCTTAGCCAGGCTGCTGTAGTTACTAACAAACTTCCTATAGTAGCCAGCTGTGCCCAAAAATGACATAACCTGTTTCTTTGTCTGAGGGGTAGGCCAGGCCTTGATGACCTCCACCTTCCCAGTCTCAGGCTTCAGAGTGCCTCCTCCTACCCGGTGTCCCAAGTACTGGACTTCGGTCATGCCTATCTGACATTTACCGGGTTTGACTGTCAGATTGGCTACCGTCAACTTGTCCAGGACCTGTGACAGGTGCACCAGGTGTTCTTCCCAAGTGGGACTGAACACCGCAATGTCATCCAGGTAGGCTACGGCAAAGGTCTCCATTTTGTCTCGAAACCTTAGGACGTAATCTACCACTGAGGTCTCAGGATCAGCAATTTTGCCCTCCCAGGCCTCACGGATTAGGTCTAAGGGCCCTCTCACCCGCCGCCCGTACAACAGTTCAAATGGCGAAATGCAAACAACAAATGAGGCAAATACCGTTCCCAGTCCCTTCCCTGCGATTCCACAAACGTGCGCAGCATCTGTTTCAGGCAGGGCCGTCTTTAATACTGATTGGACCCTGGGCAAACAATTTCTTGGGCCCCCCCGGCCCTAACAGCAGCATACGAAAGAGGTGGGGGCAACACCAGTGGCGGACCTAAAGGAACAAAGGGCCCTGGTGCAAGACTTTTTTTGCCCCCCCCAAAAAAAAACACAGCGCTCTCCTCCCGCAGCGCTCTGCCGGCTGTCACTTTCTCTCCTGGGACACAGAGCAGCGCCCAGCGGGGAGGAAAGAAAGCACGGATGCGCTGCTGTATCAGCAGAAAAATTTTACTTTTGGCATTTAGCCAAAAGTGCTATTTCCGCCCGATATCTTTTGGCGGCTGATATATCGGTGCAACCGTAATATTTACAACAATGCAGAATGGCACAGGCTATAGAGGACTACACATCCCAGCAATACTTTATATAACAATAGCATTTCTGTATAAAGTACTGCTGAGATTTGTAGTCCTCTATAGGGGGTCCCATTGTGCATTGCTGCAACAGTACTTTATACAACATTAGGCTACAAATAATAATTATTTTAATGAATTATTTACCCCCCCCACCTCTTCTGGCCGGTCTTCTGTCTTCATCTGTTTCCTATGTGTTTTCTGTTTGCTGGGTCCTCACTGCCGTCTGAGGCCCCATGATGTGCCTGCAGGGCTGTCTTCAGTGCCTCCTTGTTCTGCGGCTCCCTCCTCACAGCGGCCGGCGGGCCCCATACTATCTCAGCCGGCGGACAGGCCCCCCCATTTCAGTGCGTCGTTGGCCGCTGGGAACCGATCCGGCGCTGTGACTGTGCTGGGCCCCCTAGAGGCCCGAGGCCCTGCCACTGCTTATGTGGGCTGAAGGGGCAGCTGCTTTGGGCCCCACAACAATGTGGGGCCCTTTTGCCCTGCGTTAAAGACGCCCCTGGTTTCAGGGTATCGTTAAAACGCTCGCAAAGACCATTGGTTTGTGGATGGTAGGGACTGGCCATGACAGGCGTCATTTGCACTTTCCGACAGAGAGCCTGCATCAGTTCGGACACAAACTGCCCTCCACAATTGCTAATCAGCTCAGCTGGGAACCCCACGCGGGTGAAGATCCCCAGCAAAGCATCAGCCACTTTGTCCGCACGGATAGACGAGAGAGCCACAGCTTCTGGGTACCGGGTGGCATAGTCCACTACTGTCAGGATATAACGTTTGCCCGAACTGCTAGGAATAGCTGGTGGTCCAATAAGATCCACTGCTACCCTCTTAAAAGGTTCATCAATTAAAGGCAAAGGTGGTAGTGGGGCCTTGTGCACATCTCCTGCCTTGCCAGGAGCACAGGACCGACAGTAGTCAGCTATATCCATGTACATGGTAGGCCAGAAAAAATTATGTTTCATTCGTGCCTTGGTCTTAGTGACCCCTAAGTGCCCGGCTAGGGGAACTTCATGTGCCACTTTCAATAAGTGTCCCCTAAACTGTTTAGGGCTGACTCCTCTCCTTCTGTGGGTATGGGCTGCCTGTAAAGCTTCCCATTGTCCCAGGAAATCTGATATTGGTCTCCCTCAGCAGGGCGTTGTGCAGCCAGATTTCTGAGCTGTTCCAGTGTTGTGTCAGTCTGCAGGGCTGTCTCCAAGGCGGCACTGCAAGTCCCAGCCAGCTGTCCTGTGGCAAACAGAGACAACGGTTGGGGATCGCCGGAGGCTGAGCCCACTGGGTCAGAACAAGGAGAAGAGTTGGGAGCCCCCTCTCTCTGCTCTGAGGTCAGCGTCTGTGCCTCCGCCACCTTCACAGCACTGAGAGTGACAACAAATACTGGCAATGTGTTATTGTCATCACATTTAACATTAACATTTTCAGAATGAACATTGACCATTGTATCATTCACATTTCCAGCCTTAACAAGGAGGATGTTACACAAGCATCTACTACACGTTTCTGTGTGACCGTCTCCACACCATCCCTAGGTGTAGAACTTTCCAATTCCACCCCACCCTCCTCCCCTCTCTGTTCACCCCCAAAATGCCCAGATGTTAACCCTGCAGATGCAAAGGGTACCTTGATGTGTCCAAAGAGTTCGGTGAAAGAATCCGGGGTGTCTTCTGCAGGCGCATAATAAGAAATCAGGTTTCCCCAGTCTGCACCCAATAAAACCGGTGTGGGAATTTCATCAGAGACCCCCACTTCTCTCATCCCGCTTCCCGCCCCCCAATCAAGGAAAACACGGGCCCGAGGCTCCTGGGAACGAGTGCCCCCAACTCCGGTGAGGGTAAGAAACTTTTCCGGGATGAGGTCTTTGTCTTCGATGAGCTCTGGACGGACTAGAGTGACCTCTGCTCCAGTGTCTCAGAAGCCAGTCACAGTCTGGTTACCGATGACAACGGGCTGCAAGTTGGTCGGGTTACCTCCCGGCGTCTCGTTGACAAACAACACAAAAGGGGTGCTGACCGGCTGGCCAGGTGATGTCATCTTCTTCTGCTCAGGACACTGGTGCCTGAGATGTCCAGACTTGCCCCAGTTGTAACACTTGCGAATGTCCATGGACACTGGCTTGGCACCCGACATTCCAGCTGCTGGTTTCTGGAAAGGCTGACTCACAGTAGCAGGCGTTGCCATTCGTGATTTCCCTCCTTTCCAGCCACTATGGGGGAGCTCGGCGATGGTCAGATACCCAAGTGTGGATATAGGTATCTGCGAGTTCAGCGGCCTCTGTGGCAGACTCTGGCTTTCGCTCCAGCACAAACTGCCTAATTTCTGTGGGGCAGATGTACAGGAGCTGATGCTGGATCATCAGGTCCTCCAGGGCTTCGTAAGACACTTTCTTCAGCCCCTTGGTCCACTGCCGGAATATGGTACGTAAGCGACTTACAACATCCAGTAAAGAGTCTGTAGGCCCCTTTTGCAGGGATCTGAACAGTCTGCGATACACCTCTGGTGTCAGCTGGTACTTCCTTACGATTGCGTCCTTTAAGGCTTCGTAATAGTTGTCCTGCTCAGGTGGCATTTCCACATAAGCATCCAAAGCTTTTCCCCTCAGTCCTGGGGTCAAGTATTTGGGCCATTGGTTCTGAGGCAAGTGATATTGCCTGCATATCTTCTCAAAGGATAGCAGGTAGGTATCGATATCACTGTCCTTGTCCATAACTGGAAATTTGGCTGTAGGGCTCACAGCCAATAGTACTTCCCTGTGCTCTAGGGAACTGAGGTTCGGTCCCGGTCTCTGATGCTGGAGCTTAGCCATCTCCAGTTCATGCCTACGGGCCGATTCCCTCTCTGCAGCTGCCCTCTCTGCCTGACGCTCCTCTCGCTCTCTCTCACCTTGACGTTCCAGATACTGCCGGTACATTACAGGGTCTGCGCCCATTAACCTCTGCAGAACTTCTTGCCGTTGAGGAGAGTCTCCTCTCGTTACAGGCATTCTGTTACTGGACGGATCACTCGGTGGGTTGGAGATGATGTTCGCCATGACCTCTGGTTCAGTCTCTGTACTCTCTCCCCTCGGGGCTGTACCTGAACCCTGCTGCTCTGAGCAGTGGTGCATTTAGGTTTCGTGCTGCCCTAGGCAAAACGAAACTCGGCACCCCCCCCCC
>NW_017306356.1:2033218-2036317 GCF_000935625.1 Nanorana parkeri | reverse complement strand
TCTCTGCGCCGGGAGTGTCGGATGAACGGATGATCCGACTCTCTCGGCGCAGAGATGGGGGGCCTGCTGGCCGCTGGGAACCGATCCGGCGCTGTGACTGTGCTGGGCCCCCTAGAGGCCCGAGGCCCTGCCACTGCTTATGTGGGCTGAAGGGGCAGCTGCTTTGGGCCCCACAACAATGTGGGGCCCTTTTGCCCTGCGTTAAAGACGCCCCTGGTTTCAGGGTATCGTTAAAACGCTCGCAAAGACCATTGGTTTGTGGATGGTAGGGACTGGCCATGACAGGCGTCATTTGCACTTTCCGACAGAGAGCCTGCATCAGTTCGGACACAAACTGCCCTCCACAATTGCTAATCAGCTCAGCTGGGAACCCCACGCGGGTGAAGATCCCCAGCAAAGCATCAGCCACTTTGTCCGCACGGATAGACGAGAGAGCCACAGCTTCTGGGTACCGGGTGGCATAGTCCACTACTGTCAGGATATAACGTTTGCCCGAACTGCTAGGAATAGCTGGTGGTCCAATAAGATCCACTGCTACCCTCTTAAAAGGTTCATCAATTAAAGGCAAAGGTGGTAGTGGGGCCTTGTGCACATCTCCTGCCTTGCCAGGAGCACAGGACCGACAGTAGTCAGCTATATCCATGTACATGGTAGGCCAGAAAAAATTATGTTTCATTCGTGCCTTGGTCTTAGTGACCCCTAAGTGCCCGGCTAGGGGAACTTCATGTGCCACTTTCAATAAGTGTCCCCTAAACTGTTTAGGGCTGACTCCTCTCCTTCTGTGGGTATGGGCTGCCTGTAAAGCTTCCCATTGTCCCAGGAAATCTGATATTGGTCTCCCTCAGCAGGGCGTTGTGCAGCCAGATTTCTGAGCTGTTCCAGTGTTGTGTCAGTCTGCAGGGCTGTCTCCAAGGCGGCACTGCAAGTCCCAGCCAGCTGTCCTGTGGCAAACAGAGACAACGGTTGGGGATCGCCGGAGGCTGAGCCCACTGGGTCAGAACAAGGAGAAGAGTTGGGAGCCCCCTCTCTCTGCTCTGAGGTCAGCGTCTGTGCCTCCGCCACCTTCACAGCACTGAGAGTGACAACAAATACTGGCAATGTGTTATTGTCATCACATTTAACATTAACATTTTCAGAATGAACATTGACCATTGTATCATTCACATTTCCAGCCTTAACAAGGAGGATGTTACACAAGCATCTACTACACGTTTCTGTGTGACCGTCTCCACACCATCCCTAGGTGTAGAACTTTCCAATTCCACCCCACCCTCCTCCCCTCTCTGTTCACCCCCAAAATGCCCAGATGTTAACCCTGCAGATGCAAAGGGTACCTTGATGTGTCCAAAGAGTTCGGTGAAAGAATCCGGGGTGTCTTCTGCAGGCGCATAATAAGAAATCAGGTTTCCCCAGTCTGCACCCAATAAAACCGGTGTGGGAATTTCATCAGAGACCCCCACTTCTCTCATCCCGCTTCCCGCCCCCCAATCAAGGAAAACACGGGCCCGAGGCTCCTGGGAACGAGTGCCCCCAACTCCGGTGAGGGTAAGAAACTTTTCCGGGATGAGGTCTTTGTCTTCGATGAGCTCTGGACGGACTAGAGTGACCTCTGCTCCAGTGTCTCGGAAGCCAGTCACAGTCCGGTTACCGATGACAACGGGCTGCAAGTTGGTATGGTTCCCTCCCGGCGTCTCGTTGACAAACAACACAGAAGGGGTGCTGACCAGCTGGCCAGATGATGTCATCTTCTTCGGCTCAGGACACTGGTGCCTGAGATGTCCAGACTTGCCCCAGTTGTAACACTTGCGAATGTCCATGGACACTGGCTTGGCACCCGACATTCCAGCTGCTGGTTTCTGGAAAGGCTGACTCACAGTAGCAGGCGTTGCCATTCGTGATTTCCCTCCTTTCCAGCCACTATGGGGGAGCTCGGCGATGGTCAGATACCCAAGTGTGGATATAGGTATCTGCGAGTTCAGCGGCCTCTGTGGCAGACTCTGGCTTTCGCTCCAGCACAAACTGCCTAATTTCTGTGGGGCAGATGTACAGGAGCTGATGCTGGATCATCAGGTCCTCCAGGGCTTCGTAAGACACTTTCTTCAGCCCCTTGGTCCACTGCCGGAATATGGTACGTAAGCGACTTACAACATCCAGTAAAGAGTCTGTAGGCCCCTTTTGCAGGGATCTGAACAGTCTGCGATACACCTCTGGTGTCAGCTGGTACTTCCTTACGATTGCGTCCTTTAAGGCTTCGTAATAGTTGTCCTGCTCAGGTGGCATTTCCACATAAGCATCCAAAGCTTTTCCCCTCAGTCCTGGGGTCAAGTATTTGGGCCATTGGTTCTGAGGCAAGTGATATTGCCTGCATATCTTCTCAAAGGATAGCAGGTAGGTATCGATATCACTGTCCTTGTCCATAACTGGAAATTTGGCTGTAGGGCTCACAGCCAATAGTACTTCCCTGTGCTCTAGGGAACTGAGGTTCGGTCCCGGTCTCTGATGCTGGAGCTTAGCCATCTCCAGTTCATGCCTACGGGCCGATTCCCTCTCTGCAGCTGCCCTCTCTGCCTGACGCTCCTCTCGCTCTCTCTCACCTTGACGTTCCAGATACTGCCGGTACATTACAGGGTCTGCGCCCATTAACCTCTGCAGAACTTCTTGCCGTTGAGGAGAGTCTCCTCTCGTTACAGGCATTCTGTTACTGGACGGATCACTCGGTGGGTTGGAGATGATGTTCGCCATGACCTCTGGTTCAGTCTCTGTACTCTCTCCCCTCGGGGCTGTACCTGAACCCTGCTGCTCTGAGCAGTGGTGCATTTAGGTTTCGTGCTGCCCTAGGCAAAACGAAACTCGGCACCCCCCCCCCCATCTAACAAGACATTTTGCGTATTCTTTCAAGTCGCTGGATACAGCTTCTGACAGGGTTGCGCTATTAGGCCTTATTCACACTGCACACAATTCATACCAAGAGTCGGCCCGTACAGATCCGTATCGGGCCGCTCCCGGGAAGGACAGGTGCTGCGTGTGATATGTACGCAGCAGCCTGTTCTTCTCTTTGGGAGGACGCAGCTGTACGCTCCCCTGAACTGTGTATGTGTC
>NW_017306356.1:2027523-2031931 GCF_000935625.1 Nanorana parkeri | reverse complement strand
AATAGTCTGTAATACTAACCTTATTACTTGCTACGGTGCTCTCCTCTCCTCTCCAATGCTCTGGGTCATGGGCCCTCAGTGTCCTCACTGTCGGGCCTCATTCACATGAGAAACGGGCAGCCCGTACAGATCCGTACTGCCTGCATGCCCGTATCAGGCCGCTCCCGGGTGATTACACGCAGCAGCCTGTCCTTCTCTATGGGAGTACGAGGCCGTACGCCGCCCTACGCTCACCCGAACTGCAGGTCCTGTCTGATGGATCCTGTCTGCGTCCGAGCATGGACATCCACACCCGCACGGACGTGCAGTCCGTGCGGGTGTGGATGTCCGTACTCGTACACAGACAGGATGGATCCTATCTGCGTCCGAGCACGGACACGTGCACCAGCACGGATGTTTATGGGCCAACTCTGAAACTCTAAAGGCCGTGACACACTGCACGCAAAGCCGTGCAGAGCGAAGCAAAGCTGTCCGGCATGGAGCTTTGCGTGCAGTGTGTGAGCTGAGTGCAGGCACATGATTGACTGCACCTTCAGCCAATCGGCTCCTGCATAACAACCGGCCAGATGTCGCATCGCAACACGCCGGTTTATACGCGCGAGCCGATTGGCTGAAGATGAAATATTTCATCTTGGCACGCTCAGCTACGTGAGCTCTAGCAAGCTGAGGTGCCGAGGAGAAAATTACATGACACACTGCTCGCAAAGGCAGCGCGCCACCGCTCCACGCTGCTTCGCGTGCAGTGTGTCACAGCCTTAAGCAGTGTGAATGAGGCCTTAGTGTTGCAGGGAAGCCGGGGTCTCAAGTGGGCTGTAAAGGATCTCTGGTGGGCACTGCAGGATGTCAGGCTGAGACCACCAAAGACCCTGCACATCCCACCATAGACCTTGCAGTGCCCATCTTAGTCCCTGCAAATCCCACCAGAGACCCCCCCCCCAGAGCCCACCATAGACCTTGCACAGAGACTTTAAGGTGGGCTGTGCATGATCTATTATGGGCTGTGGAGGGTCATTTTCCCTGCACACATGCTGCTCTTCTTACCTGCAGCTCCCCAGCCTGCTTCCATTCTGCATCTTGCTTCCAGCCTGCATCTTACTTGAGCCGCCCACAGCCTCCGCCGACCAGGGCCGTGTCTATCTCGGTCCCATTCCATCTGCAGCCGCGATGCTTCTTGGAGCCGCCATCCCATCTGCAGCCTCCACCGGCCCAGGTCCGCGTCTCCCAAGGTCCCATGTTGTCTTTCTGCAGCCGCCCAATTTTCTTGGAGCGGCAACCCAGCCTCCGACGGCCGGGCCGCTTCTCCCTCGGCCCCGGCCACGCCTCATCGTACACCCGCCAGTTCACTGCCAGGCCCCATTAGCAGCCACCTGTTAAGGCAGCCGAGGCTGCTTGATCTTGTGCGCCCGTCCCCAGCTTTCCTCTTTGCAGGGGGGTGAAAAATGCCGCTCCCCTGCAAAGTGCCGCTCCAGGCAAATGCCTCGCGGTAAATATGCCCCTGGCTCTGAGGCTGAGACCTCGTCCTCCAGTCTCTCCAGGATCTGCTTTGCCTGGATATCCGCCTCATGCAGGTCACGAATCATGTCCTCCCGTGATTTATTGTACGTGTCCATGTTCCTTGCTTGACACACAATAGTCAGATCATCTTTGCTCATTTTCTTGTACTCTGCCGGACCAGGCATGTTTTCAAAATAAAAGATAGGACAGAAAAACAAAAGATGGGGGAGGGAACTGTTGCTATATGTCTCTTAATTACAAAACTATGCACCGGCTTATCTCTAAAGACTGTTGCAAAAAGGTTACAATCCTTTAGTGTAGGGTTAAATTCTAACGCTACACTAAATGCTCTAAACAGAACTATCCCACCGCGCTGCCACCAATATGTGAGGTGCGCCCGGCTCAGACCCGCTGTACGTCAATCCCACGTGACCCTACACAAGTCTGAACTGAGAGTGAGCGTCACAAGAACGTGGCGATAGCACTCTCAGCCTCACCCTGCGCAGAGATTTCCCAGCTCGCAGGACACAATCTCAGGCCAGCAGACTGAGAGCGATCGTCACCAGGGTTGGTTAACTCCTCAGTTAACTCTTTACCCACCAAACTTCCACTGCCACCATGTGTTTTTCGGAACACAAACTGTGCCCAGCGAATGCTGCGACTATTCAAAACACTTAAACAATGCCTGTGATGCTGCTGTCCTCTCAGACAGGAATATGACAGGATTCACTATACAGTAGCACTCTTCAGAGAGCAAGGATAAATTCAGTTCGTATTTAGAGCGTAGAGATAAGCTTAACGATTTTTAATATCGTCCTTTAATAAAAGAAACGGTGCAGAAAATATACAGAAAAAGATTTAATAAAAAGAGACACAATATATATACAACAGCAAAATAAAAGGGAATAAAAGAAGAATACTCAACAGTCCTGGAATTGTGAGTTCTGACAGAGTTCAAGAAGCAAAGTGGAAGTCTGCCGGGTTCTCCTTCAAGCTGACTTCCAGCAGATAATGTCCAAAGATTAAAGGGGAACTCTTCTGCGATGTTCAGACTTCTAGTTCCTCGATGATGTTTAAAACAAGAGCCACTCTAGTTTAGCTTGATTTTCAACCTCAGGTTTTATGACTGTTAGAGAGAATGCGGGGGTCACCTGGGTCACCCCTCTCCAGACCTGATTGTTGATATAAAAGACAAAAAATACAGAAGCGCACTACCAAGTTGGTCAGGCTAGTTGGTTTGGGTCCGGGGTCCGAGGATCACAAAGTTTGAGGAAATCTGTGTACGTCACTTGGTAAAAAGTTTCAATGTGTGCTCCTTTAGATTTGAGTGGATAAAACTTGGACGGGGGGTGTAAAGAAGTGTGTTTGTACGTTGGGCTGCATAGATTCTCTAAGAGAAAGTCTGCCGGGTAGCTAGGGTCGGCTAATTCTTCTAGGATCGCTAAAATGTCTACGTCAGGTGCTGGGTCTGGGTGGGGCGTGGGTTCACTGGGTAGTGCAGCATCTGTGTCAGTGGTTGAGGTTTTATTGTAGTGTCTCTTCAGGGTGAGGTTGCGGATGAACTTGTTAAGATCTTTAAACAGGGTGAAAGAATTGGGGTTGATGTCGGGTGCAAAATTTAGGCCCTTTTTGAGTAAGGTTTCCTCGTGAAGGGTCAGAGTGTGGTTGGAGAGGTTGAAGATCTTAACTGTGGATGGTTTGGGGACTGTCTTTCTCTCTTTGTGGCGTAGATAATGTGTCCCTCCTCTTCTTCCTCTTCGGGTTTTTTTCTTTTTGGGGGGCGCATGGGGCCCAAACCTAAAAAATGCGGTGAAGCGGGTGGGATGGTGTCTGTGTTAGTGGGAGATTGTGTGTTTGAGTTAGCGGCGGAGTCTGAGGTGATGGATGCGAATTGGTTATCAATGGGCATTGGGTGGGGTATGTAATGTGGTGTGGACCCCCTCTCACAACTCCTCCCACCTCCTCACGTTCAAAAACCGGTCTTTCTCCCGCCATCCGTCCCCTTCACTCTGTGTCTATTCAGACTCAAATCTCCCATCATCGTCACAATGATATGCTGTACGTTTTGTGTAACTATCCATTTTAGCCTTAACAAGATATTTACATGTGAAATTTGTTGGAGTTCATCTATGGGGCTGTTGTGCATGAAGTCTTGAGTGTATAATGAGTCAGGCTGTTGCCTCAGGCGGCATCTCTTTGGGCCACGTGGGCAGTCAGAGTGGCATGGCACAGTGTTTGCACTGTGCTTGCCGCCCACTCTCCATCCAGAGGGTCCCAGGTTGTTAAGAGCTGGTGGGGCACATCTCCCTGCCCAGTTCTTAGCAACCTGGGATGCTCTTGCTGGTGTTCCGCTGAGCTCCTGGCAACCAGTGACATCACTAGTTGCCAGGAGCTCGGCGGGACGCCGGCCAGAGCATCCCAGGTTGCTAAGACCTGGGCAGGGAGATGTGTATGGCCCTCACACATCTCCCTACCTGTCTGTTAGCTGTTAGCAGTGTCACTCTCCAAACTGTTAGCGGAATACCCCCCCTTCCCATTTGGGTGCACCACAAGCACCCCTCCTGCCCTCAGGCGGCAAAAGGACTACTAGGGATTACCCTGTGAGTAATTACCCTTTCTGAGATGAGAAAGCACAGTTTATTTAGACAATGGATACACCCCTTCCACACCCCAATTTGTGCTGACCATTAAGAATTTAAATGCCAAAAACTGATTGGCTAAACCCCAATTTTTTTTCACTATTACTTTTCCTTTATACTGACTTTTTGAAGTAGCACACAATAGTTTTGAGCTAAGATTAATGTTTTAGTGCAGAATAGCACCTTTGGTAATTAAATAGAATATTTTCTGTATATCTAACCAAAAAAGAGGGAGAACTGAGGAGGAAAGATGGACAGAGGGATTTGGTTCCACA
>NW_017306356.1:2019045-2027439 GCF_000935625.1 Nanorana parkeri | reverse complement strand
CATATCCCTTACTGCCTGTATGTGACTTATGGATTTTTTTATCAGAAAAAGTGAACTCCTGTGACCAAGAGAGGCAAAGCGCTCTGGAAGAGGCAAGAGAAAATCCACGAGAGGGAATTGTGATTCCAGAGTGTGCTCCAGGAGGACTATACAAGCCAGTGCAGTGTCACCAATCTACTGGTTATTGCTGGTGTGTTCTAGTAGATACAGGGCGCCCCTTGCCAGGAACATCTACACGGTAAGTTATCTTTCATCTCCTACAAGGGACAGTCCGGGAACAACATCTGATATTTGTTATAATTAATTTCAATGCAGATATGAAACTCCTGTGTGTGAAAGTGATGCAAAGTGGAAGAATACTGACACAGAGGATCCATTTAAAGACAGAGAACTGCCAGGTAAAAATTATTTATGGTCATCATTCTTGTTATACATGACATCTGACTGTCTGACAGTAAACCGGTCCATACCATAATGGTGCTTAACATGCTGCAGCAATAACATTCAGACACCTAGCCATGCCTATTTGTACATTCACATGAGTTTTAAAGCACGCCAGGGCTCCCGAATCCTTGGGCTTATTTCTAATTCAGTGTCATGTACTTAGCTGGATATCAAGTAGACAAGGGGCTACCCGTGCACCTCTTGCCCCACACCTCTGGAGACGGAGAAAGATAATGTGGGAACGCAGAGTGGCACAGACGTCTGTGCTGACAACTGGGCCAGGTCTTGTGCAGAAGCCGCAGATGCTCTAGGTAGAGCAAGGAGCAGGCGAGTCTGCAGGGATCTGGTAACTTGGAGAACCCCTGGAAGCTGGAGCTAGGAAGCGTCGTGCTGAGGGTGACCAGATGAGCACACACCGGATAGCAGAGTAGACAGGATCCAGGTAGATGGCCAGAAGCAGAGTCAGAGCAGTAGCCGAGGTCATACACAGGAGGGCTGAGTAGCAGTGGTACCGGAGCAGCAGGCAGGAGCAAGGTCAGGGTCATGCACATATTAGCAAAGCCTTGATTTGTCAAATCAGGAGACAAGAAGCGAGGTCCAAGGGTCACAAGTCAGATTCATACACAGGGAAGCAGGAATGCAGGAACACATAGCTGACAACGTGTGTGCACGTTTGTGCGCCGATGCGTGTTCCCTTTAGGCGTACTCTGCCAGAGGGAGCAGTAAAGCCCAATCGTCCTGTGCATATGAAGAAAAACATTGAAGGTACTGTTCCAACTTCTGATATGTGCATTCTGTTTGTCTGTTGGTCTGCGAATGATAGGAATCGTATCTGGATGGCAAGTCTCTTCATCTTCAGAAAACATGCGAGATAGGGCATCTGGTTTGGAGTTCTTGGAAACCTTGTCAGCCCGTCTGGCCTGACGAGGTTTCAAATGTTAAGTTGTCTGGAGGTATTCAAGGTTCTTGTGATTGGTAAAGCTTAGAAATGAATGAGTTGCACCCTTCAGGAGGTAGCGCCATTCTTCTAAGGCAGACTTAATCGCCAGCAATTCACAATCACCCTCATCATAATTCTTTTCTGTTGGACAAGAAGTCTATAGCGATAGAAGTTTGCAGACCCCACAAAGCGTTGAACAGCTTTCCTGTCTTTTGGTACAGGCCAGTCAAGAATTGCACTGACTTTCTGGGGGTACATAGAAATCCCAGAGGTGGAAATAACCAAACCCAGGAAATGAATGATTTCTTTCTCAAATTCACACTTTTTGGCTTTCACATAAAGTTTATGTTCCCTCAAGTGCTCGAGGATCTTTTTGATATGGTCACGATGCAGCTCAGTGGAAGGAGAGAAAATAAGGATATCATCGAAGTATACAATCATAAACAAGTCCAAGTAGTCTCTAAAGATGTAATTTACAAAGTGTTGGAATGTTGCGGGGGCATTGTACAGCCCAAAGGACATCAACAGATATTCAAAATGTCCGAATCTAGTGTGAAAAGCTGTTTTCCACTCATGACCCTCTCTGATCCTGACCAGGTTGTAGGCAGGGCCGCAGCAAGGATTTTTGCCTACACAGGTCCCGGCGCCCTCAGATGGCTACCTATGCACCGCACTTGTAGTCCAATAACTCTGCCTCCTTACTACCTGTCTGTACCTCGGTATGGGCATGAATAGGAGGATGAATGCACCGATACCATGTTTTCTAGGCTGAGTTTGAGTACCGATAATTTTCCTCACTGATACTCACCGATACCGATTACCGATCCCTTTTTTTAGGACAGTCATGGAGAACCAGGGCCCGGTTGCAGCTGCAATCACTGAGACCCAGGTAGTTCTGCCACTGAAGAATAATTCCGTCAGCTTTGGAGGACTACAAATCCCAGCAAAACATTATACAGCAATGCAGAATGGCATCAGCTATAGAGGACTACAAATCCCAGCAATACAGTGCACAACAATGCAGAATACCATCGGCTATAGAGGACTACAAATCCTAGCAATACATTACAGAGCAATACATAATAGTACATATATGAATTTACTACATACTCTTTGCTACCACTCTGCTCGAGGGTGCTGGCCTGATGTCTTGGGCGGAGGGTCTCAGCACAGGCAGATGTGGAGGATCGCAGCAGGGGCAGATGTGGAGGATCACAGCAGGGGCAGATGCAGAGGGTGTCAGTAGGGCAGATGTGGAGGGTCTCAGCAGGGGCAGATGTGGAGGGTCTCAGCAGGGGCAGATGTGGAGGATCACAGCAGGGGAAGATGTGGCAGATAGCAGCAGGCAGGGGCAGAAGTGTCAGATCAATGCAGAGTATAGAGCAGCATTCAGGGCTTGTTCACACCAGCTCCAGTGCGTTCCAGCACGTTTAGCTGCTGGAACAAACTGGATCGCATGCTGGCTCCCTGCATTCTGGGGCGGGAGGGGTTGTAGCGGTGCATTCAAGTCAATGGCACAGCAGCCACACCCAGCCGCCTGCAGTGCGATCGCTCGCACCAGAATGCATGGCACATCAATGCCTGCTTTCCGGTCCAGTGTGATGGAAAAAATGCTGCATGCACTATTTTTTGTGATCGTACTGGAGCGGAACGCAGGCATTAATGTTCCACGCATTCTGGTGCGGGCGGTTGCACTGTGGGCAGGGGTGTGTGGCTGCAGTGCCATCGACTGGAATGCACCGCTACAGGGAATGCAGTGAGGTGGCCAGAATGCGGGGAGCTGGCCAGAATGCGATCCGGTGTACACACACACATTCTCTCTCTCTCTCTCTCTCTCTCTCTCTCTCTCTCTCTCTTTCTCTCTCTCTCTCCCCCTCCCCCCTCTTTCCCCATACCTGCAGCTTGGAGCAGGAGACAGTTCAGAGACAGCAGCCGGGAGGAATTGCAGTGAGACACTCAGGAGAAGGGACATGACAGGGCTCACAGATAACAACACAGTGCAGCTTAAACTCACAGGGGGCAGGGGCGGATCTGACATTACACTGAGCCATTACGCTGCATCTGGCTCTTTGAGGCCATCTGTCTGCTGGCCGGGTGATACAATTTTACCGCCCCCCCACCGGCGCCAGCTCTGGTTGTGAGCTCCTCGAAGGTTTAATTTGGTGAAGATTTTGGCGGTTCTAAATCGTTGAAAACGTTAAGTAACTAGTGGCAACAGATAACTATTCTTAACAGTGATCTTGTTTAGTTCTCTGTAGTCCACACAAGGCCATAAGGAACAATCCTTCTTTTCTATGAAGAAGATGCCTACTCCTGTAGAAGATTTGGAGGGGCGGATAAAACCTTTTTCTTCATTCTACTGGCATAATGTGTCCAGTTCAGGTTCAGATCATGGAAAAATTCGGCTGTAAGGTAAATGAGCCCCTGGCAAGATTTTAATGGGGCAATATATGATTGCCCCATTAAAATGGTATAATTTTGAGGATAATGAGGTGGAAGAACATCGACCCCTTTCTTATCAGGGCTTGTTCACACCAAAAGTGTGTGCGTTCCAGAGCGGAAGTTGCTGGGACGCACTGCGATCGCTAAGAAACTTTTGGGGCAGGAGGGGGCGTGGCACTGCATTGAATTCAATGGCACTGCTTCCACGCCCCAAACCCCCCCACCCCCGCCCGCAGTGCAATCGAACGCGTGGGAAAACTTTGCCAGCGTATTTTTTGCGTTTGCAGTGGAACGGAACGCTGGCAAAGTCTTGACACGCGATCGATCGCACTGCGGACGGGGGTAGGGCGTGGAAGCGGTGCCATTGAATTCAATGCACCGCCACGCCCCCTCCCGCCCCAAAACGCGGGGAGAAGTTTCTTAGCGATCGCGGTGCGTTCCAGCAACTACCGATCTGGAACGCACACGCTTTCGGTGTGAAAAAGGCCTGAAAGAAGTCCAGGTAGCTTTGGTATTCTGGTGGAACATATTGAGCAGTGGCAGGTTCAGGGTTGATTTCGAGGAGAGCAGGTGAGTTCCCTAAAGAAGATGGGAAGCAGTGTCTTTGGCAGTATGTAGAAGGGAAATCTACCTCCCCAGATAGCCAGTTTATCAGCAGATTGTGTGCCTGGAGCCAGGGAATACCCAGAATAATCAGGAACAAGGGTGATAGAATGATAACTAGGCACGGGTATTCTTGATGTCCACGGAGCTTGAAGGCGACAAGTCTCTTGGGTTATGGGGCGGGATTTTAAGTATTGGCCATCAGCCAAATGAATGGTTACAAACTGTGCATTGCCCCATAGAGGAATGTGGTGTTGTTGAGCAAAGTCCATAAAACAACTACAAGCCCCAGAATCAATGATGGCTTGGACCTGGATTCTCTGTCCAGAAATCTGCAGAGAGAAATATATGGAGACATGACTGGTGCGGTCCTCAGAGCAAAGACTGGCAACATAGGTAGGGAGAGAAGACTTACTGTGTCGAACAGGACAGTTGCGAGCATAATGACCTGACTCTCTGCAGTAGAGGCATAAGTTGTTTTGGAGTCTACTAAACTTTTCTTAGTCACAAAGTGGAGCACGTAGATGGCCGATCTGCATAGGCTCTGGGTCAGTGGCTGGGTGTGTGTCTGGGGTTGCCGATGGCATAGGTGGTGAAGGCACTCGTTGAGTCACCCAGAGGAAATTTAAAGTGTTAGATCTTTCTGCCCTTCTCTCTCTGAGTCTCCGGTCTAGCTGGATAGACAATCGGATGAGTTCCTCCAGGGATTCAGGAATTCCAACCCCAGTTAGCTCATCTTTAAGGCCTTCAGATAGTCCAAAATGAAATTGGGGTGTTCATTCCAGTCTGCATCCGCACTCCATTTACGGAACTCTGCAACAAAGTCCTCTACTGGCCTACGACCTTGTTGTAGAGCACGCAGGGTGGATTCTGCAGTTGCAGTCCGTTAGGGATCATCATAGATCTGGGCCATAGCGTAAAGAAAGAAGCTAAGTTATTCAGGACATCATTGTTCTGTTCCAGGAGATAGTGGGCCCATGACTGTGGTTCACCTAGTAGCAGGGAAATGACAAATTCCACCTTAGTGATTTCCAAGGAAAATGTCTGTGGCTGGAGGGCAAAGTAAAGCTGCCAAGCATTTCTGAAGGCTCGGAACCTGCAACGATCACCTGAGAAGCGATCTGGAGCTGACACTCTGGGTTCTGGTGGTGGCATGACCACTGCAGGAGAGGACATGGTCTGTTCAGTTCTGATGGATTCAGTAGGAGGTGCAGGCGAAGTAGGAGCTGTTATAGCCTGAACGTGTCCTTCCAGCTGAAGATAGCCTTCTTGGAAGTTCTTTGTGTGGGACAAGGAGGTGATCTGTTGAAAAAGCACCTTCAAGGGTGAAGCGCCCCTTTTTTCGGTCTCAGACATGGCTGTGTGGTACTGTCGACAAGGGGCTACCCATGCACCTCTTGCCCCACATCTCTGGAGATGAAGACAGAGAATGTGGGGACACAGAGTGGTACAGACGCCTGTGCTGACAGCTGGATGAGGCAGAATTTGTGGATGCTCTAGGTAGAGGAAGGACCAGGTGAATCTGCAGAGATCGGGTAACTTGGAAAACCTCTGGAAGCTTGAGCTAGGAAGCATCGTGCTGAGGATGGCCAGATTAGCAGACACCGGATAGCAGAGTGGACAGGAACCAAGCAGATTGCCTGAAGCAGAGTCAGAGCTGTAGCCAAGTTCATACACAGGTGGGCCGAGTAGCAGTGGAACCGGAGCAGCAGGCAAGAGCAAGGTCAGGATCATAAGCCAGGTACAGGATCATAAGACGCGTATTAGCAAAGTCATGAGGTGCCAAGTCATCTATGAGTGACTGTTCTAGTGCAGGCATGTTTGTGCGCCGATGCACATTTCCGCGCCAATGCACGTCTTCCCGGAGGTTTTCGCACATGACTGTGCACCATGGTGTGCTAGGGTTGCCACCTTTTCTTCAAGCGAAACCCGAACACTATCGCATCACATGGACATATTCTTTTGGGAGAATGAGTGGTGGCTTATTCATATGTAATGGGCACCACCCATTAATATGTAAATAACACAGTTGATACTATTTTCAGTGGGGGGGGCCAGTAGCCCCTATCCTAATTTTGGTTGCCCCTGTCTGCCTGACATCTTATGTCCGGGTTCCTGGTGCCATGAAACCCGGACACAGTATTCAAAACCCGAACTGTCCGGGTGAAACCTGGACAGGTGGCAACCCTATGGTGTGCGTGTGTTTCCGGGCACTAGACTAGACTTTTGGTAAGTCTCTTACATTCTGTCGCAGACCGTCATAAATCTGTTGCGGTTTGCTACCAGTATTCCAGATGCAGGGGTCACAAATACATAATAAAACTGTTGCATGGACTTTGTAAAAAGGAGAGCCTAATGTGGATTGAAATGAGTCACCAACCCAAAAATACAATAAAATCCTTTGATCCTCAATACTCTGAGCCTACAGTTGATCCAGAGAAAGGAGAAAACCCCTAATAAAGCATGACCCAATTTGCTCTAACAGTTAAAAAAAATAAAATTAAAATCCTGATCCCGAAAGGCAATTGGATACTTCAAGGATCAACAGTTTACAGTTATTACTCATAAAAATGAATAGCAAGATATTTTTTGAGTATTTAGAAATACATCCATACCCTTTTCAATGCTGCCTTATCCCCTCCAGTCATTGCACCTTCTTATTGGCTGGTAAGGTATCCATCATAGTAATAGACCAATAGGAAGGTGGTGGGCAAGCACATGTTTAGGGAAGGCACACTGCAGACACGTTTAGTACTGGCCTATCAGGGGAAAACAAAAGTGACTGAACAAGGTTTTTCATTATGTGTGATCAATTCTGCAGTAGACAAGCCAAGACATTAGATTTAACTCTCAGTTCTGCCAAAAATGGACAGATTGGAATGTAAGAAATCATTGTAAGAAATACCTGTATGTGCATGGCCAGCTTAACAATGTTAGTGACAATCTGAAGCCATGTATCGGATATACTGCATATGCTTTATGCTTATGCTTTATTTTTAAAGCCCAGCATTACTGCAAAATACTACTGTTTAGAGTCTTTACACACTTTTGGAGTTTATTTCCTGCTTTTTATGCGTCTCCCCTTCTCATTAAAAGTGCTGTCAACGGAAATTAAAGTGACACTAAGCTCAGGAGTTAAACCTTAAAAATGCATTCAAGTACCTGAACTATTAACAAAAATTTAGCTTATTTGTACATCACTCAAATCATGGCCCAATTTTTGCTGATACTGTCTTTCCTTCTGGAGGGTGGCTACTTTTGTTCCCCATGGTCCCTGTGGGTGTTGTAAAGGAGCCACCGCTCCAAGTTCGCTCCTGTGATGAACTACAATCTCAATACAAATTACAGGAGTGTCAGCACAAATTCAGAGAAGATTCTATACAAATAAGCTAATTTTTTGTTGACTTTAATATCAATACAAATTAGAAAATTAATTGTGAGATTGTAGTCTATCATGGGAGCGAGCTTGGAGTGGTGGCTACTTTACAACACACACAGGATCATGGGAACAAAGGTAGCCACCCTCCAAAAGGAGGGCCATGGTCAACACAAATTCAGAGATGATTTGAGGATCTACATCTGAGTGATACACAAATAAGCTAAATTTTTCTTAACAGGTACTTAAATGCATTTTTAAGATTTAACTCCTGTGTTTAGTGTAAATTTAAGTAGTTGTATTAGATTTCTGCTTTTTTCCACATTCATGCTAATGTTTGGCCAGGCTATATATTGTACATTGAAGTATTTTGCTTTTTCTAACAAGCGGCATTTTAATAAAATGTAAAAAAAAAAACCTCTATAGCTACAGGCACTATGGAGCAAATTATCCTTAATGTTTACAGCATAAACACTAAAGTCTCTTGCTGAGCAGGGTACTGGCATTTCCTTGTAGTGACATTGTCTGTCCTCCCCTCCTGTCTTCGATTTATCCCTTTTGCCAAGTCAAATAGCCCAACATGCAGATG
>NW_017306356.1:2014648-2019018 GCF_000935625.1 Nanorana parkeri | reverse complement strand
TTGATTGGGTGAAATCATTGGTACTGCCGGGTATAGGGGAGCCCACAACCCTTTCACAAGATGCAGTGCATAAGATTCAATCAGATCAATTTGAAATACAATTTAATATACAAAAAAGCCAATCTTTTCAGAATGCATTCAGCTCAATAAATTGTATCCATTAAACAAAAGCCCATGTGTAGTTAGCCTCAACCACTTGATGACCAAATAAAGGATTTTTTCAAAAGTCTGAACTTCTTTTTATTTACAATTTTATTTAACCCTTTAGTGAATGTGTAGGGGTATAATTACCCTTTATTCATTCACAAAGGGGGGGCGCATCTGGGTGCCCCTTTATTAAAGGGGTATCCTGATGTGAATAATACCCCTGCCCGCGCCCCCACAACCCCCAGAGCATGTGGGGAAGAGGCCCTTGTCCCCATCGACACGGGGACAAGGTGCAACCCTGGAAATCACCCTCCCAGTGCCGAGGGCATGTGGCCTGGTATGGGAGGGAGGGGGGGCGCCCACTCACCCCCCTTTCCGGCCCTGCCAGGCCTATGCTCGGATCAAGGGTCTGGTAATGAAATTTCAGATAGGACCCCACGCTTATCCCCCCATTTTGGGGGTGGGGTTCCTCCTTAAAATTCCTACCAGACCTTAAGGGCCTGATATGGCTTTGGGGGGGAACCCCACACATTTTGTTTTGTATTTTTTACACGGGGTCCCTCCTAAATATTCCTACCTGACCTTAACGATCTGGTATGACTTTTGGAGGGAACCCCCACGCTTTTTTAAAACAAAATGTGGTCCCTCCTAACATTCCTACAAGACCTAAAGGTCTTGTTTGGGAGGGGGAACTGCATGCTTTAAAACAAAAATCATATTTTTTTCTTTAGAAATGTCAGTTTTGCTGCAGCAGGTTCTATACATTGTACAGATCTGCCACTTTACAGGCAGTTTAAGGGGACCCCCTAGGCACAATATTTAAAGGAGTTTTTCATCTTTATTGTTACCCTTTAAGTGATGTTAAAATCACTGCTCAATTAAAAACAGTATTTTTTAAAAGTGTTTTTTTAAATTGATTAATGTCCCCCAGGGCAGTCCCCGGATCCCAATACACTTTTTATGGCCAATAACTTGCATATAAAGGGGACAATTGTTTTTGAAAGTTCTACCCCATAGACTTGCATTGAGCTCGAGTTCAAACTTTTTGGATGTTCTAAAGTTCGAACCGAACTCGGACCTGTTCGGCTCATCACTAATCCTGAAATTATGATAGAAGAGAAATCACCACTTCACACATTGAGGCTCTCGCATTTGGGAGTGTTACAGGTGCAGGCTATGAGCGAGTCCACTCTTCCGTGTCTTGATGATGAGATCAGCAAATGGTAAGGTCACGGTGTGTGGCACTTTTACTTTGGAGTACTTGAAATGATGAGGGCTTCCCCTGCATCTACGCTTTAAAGTGAACCTGTCATGGCCTTGCATAAAACAGTTTGACTCAGCAGCTGAATAGCAGTCACTCTCCGATACTACACAATACATTTAATACCTCTACCTGCCACAGTATTCCACTGCATTTAAAGCTGGCCATACACTGTTAGAATTTCACAGGAATCGGCTGAAATTCTAATGGTAGGTGTCCTTGCCACCTCAACAAAAGTCGATTACTCAAACATATTAGTGTATGGCCCGCTTAAAGATGCTATGCAAGTTCAGATTTTTCTGAAAGTCAATATTTGCATATGACTAAACACACCCTTTGTGGACTACATCTGCCAGTTCACAATTCTGGGATTAGGCACCAAGTACAGAATTGTGGGATAGGGGAGCGAGTTTGCGTGCTTTCCTAATACCTGGAAGATAGGGCTATTCAAAGGGCAGGAAGTGGCAGGTCAGGGTGGTGGACAGGAGCGTTATAGGTACCCTGCGTTATTGGAGGGTGCCTGGTGTGCATGGCCGCTTCATGTTCTGTGACTCAGGGAACAGGTTTATTCTAAAGTAATACAAATTCCTGATACATATAAGGCTCCTGAATTGCACAAGCTTATTATAGGGTTGAACCTGCATTTTTTAACAGTTCCTTGGCTGCTTTTAATATTACTGTTTATACTGTTTATACTGTATAAGTATGCTGTGACGTTCTCAGATGTTTATAACAGAAGCGTCGTTTTTTCTCGATCTATGGAAGAGGTTATTATAAAAATAGGTAAGGACACAACTGTAATTTATAGCATTTCTCTTCTGTGCATACTGGCCAAGATTTCAACAGAAATTATGCCTAGATTTGGCTTTTCCCCCCATATAGTAGTACAAATAAAATTTAATATAAGCGGTATTTTCATCAAAAGGATAAATTGAGCTGTTACATTATCTGCATGGTTACTGGCAGTAACATATAGAATTGATTTCACAGCCTTTCTGAATCCTATACATTTTTTCAGTTTGTCTTGGCAAGTTTGCCAGTTTTTAACCTCAAACACCTGGACTCCACGAGTCATTCTGTGAACTCCACAAAAATGTTGCTGGAAAGCCTTGTTTGAAGTAAGAGCGTATCCATGCAGAATAATGTGTATGAAAGATTTGCTCGGGGATAAAGTCTCTGGTTGGGTCATTTGTGTTGCTTAAAACACCTTTTCTGTGGAAGGCTGTGTTGGAAAGTATAATCCAGAGCTGTGTGGACGCGAGTATAAATCTGCAATGTTATACAGGCACCCGCCAGTGATATTTGCTTTTAGGTATTTCTGCCATTTTGTATAACTAAACCTACAAAATGAGCACAGTTTGTTTTTTTTACTGACTTCGCACTAGTACCTGGTTCATGTGTGTTCTACTGTAGATATGGACATGGATCATCTGGCATTTTTTAATTCAATATCTTTATTAAATATCAGAAAATACAAAGCACTCAGTTGTGCAAAACCAAATACAAAAGTATTATCGGGTAGGTACAGTGGGAACAAATCAATTAATCAAAATAGTTGATAAACAACAGTACGAAGGTAAACAAACCAATTCCATTGAAGATAACAACAAACGTAATGTAAAAATATAATGGAAAAAGTGTCATGTAGGTAATCTGCCACATAGCAACTGAGTACAGGGAGAGATAGGGAGGGGAAGGAGAAGGGAAGACTTTAAGATGTATACAGGGGAGGGAGAAACAGGGAGCAGGGTTAAAGAATTACCATTCTATATCTGTTGTGTTTTAATACGAAAATGCATTCGTATGAGCATTGTAAGTTCACCGAGGATACAACCTCGGATAAATTGGGAGTGGAGGCAGTTCGCCATTTTCATGTGATTAGCAAATTAGCTGCAAAAAATATATAGGTAATTCTGGTTCTAGAGGTCAAGGGATACGTATCTAGATCAATATGAAATAATGCCACTACAATAGACACCCCGTCTATTGTAGTGGCATTATTTCATATTGATCTAGATACTTATCCCTTGACCTCTAGAACCATAATAAATTAGGAGATAAGGTGGACGACCTGGTTCCAATATAAACATAGTGTTTTACAATACCATAGCATATGGGAGACGGAACCAATTTCTCTACAGGATCTCCACCTCGTTAACCGTAGTGTTAACTGAAGTGGTGATTGAAGACCTTTGACAATTTATAAGGGGTGTGACCTTTTGAAAGGTTTCCCAGTGATTGGTGCATTGAGTAACCTTGTAAGAAAGTAGAAATGCTTTCCGCCATTGAGAGTCGGAGAAGGTAGAGCCTACTTCTTGCTCCCATTTGCGCATCTGAGGGTTTTTCGAGAGCAATTTTTTATCTCCTAGATAGGAATAGAAAAATATGTCCATAGGTATTAGTTTAGGAATGGGCTGGTGATGTAAGAGGTGTTTTAATTTGATGGTAACGGTGATGTTCTGTAAGAGGAAGCTAGTATTGAGCATTAAGTTGTTCTAAAGGTTTCAGTGAACCATTTATGTAGATATCTTGTAAGTGGCAGATTCCTGAGTTTGTCCATTTTTTTAACACAAGGTGTGGGACAATGTGTTCTACTACGGTTAACGAGGTGGAGATATTGTGAGTAGAGGAGAAAAGTAAATGAATAGAGAGGGACTTCCAAGTCTCAAGCGTGGCCTGACTCAAAGGATAAGGGGAGGTGAAGTGAAGAGATTTGAACTTAAGGGTAAGTAATAGATCAAAGGCTAAGTTACAATTTAATAAAGCCAGTTCCATCTGTGCCCATAGTTTGTTCAGGGAAAGATGGCACTAGTGTTGGATTTGATCAAGGAGGGCTGCTTGGTGATAGTGATAGTGCCTTTTTATGTTTATAAAGAATGTGGACAGCACATCTCGGTTTTTTCCCCTGCCATACAAATTTGAGAACTTGCTGTTGAAGGGATCAGAAGAAAGAGTTAGCAGG